>NC_043709.1:1386178-1415090 GCF_006229205.1 Suricata suricatta
CGTGTGTGCAGGAGGACGTGTGTGCAGGGGGGACTGGTGTGCAGGGGGACGTGTGTGCAGGGGGACGGGTGTGCAGGCGGATGGGTATGTAGGCAGAACGGGTGTGCAGGGGGGACGTGTGTGCAGGAGGACGGGTGTGCAGGGGGACGGGTGTGCAGGGGGGACTGGTGTGCAGGGGGACGTGTGTGCAGGGGGACGTGTGTGCAGGGGGGACGGGTGTGCAGGGGACAGGGTGCTCATCACGTCGCAGGACGCCACCTGGACAGTCCCACGGCCCTGTCTGTTCATGGTTGTGATGCCGCAGCTCCGTCTGTGGGGGCCCGAGCAGACTGTGGCCCCAAGTCTCCACCCGCAGAGGACAGGGGTCAGCCCGAGCCACGGCAGGTGTGAACAGGGTCAGATGCACCATCTTCTCTACCTCTTTTAAGCAAAAGGAATTTGACTGAATGACTCACAAAACTGCTTCGTAAGGAGAACCTGTCCCTGCGTCGCCTCCAGGGCGCGAGCTGCCGCCCACACGCGCCGGCCATGGACCCCGGGAGGTTGGCAGCTCGGGGCCCAGGCCCAGGCGGGCAGCACCCCGAGGGCCGGCCGTGCACGTGCGTGCTGTCCCATGTGGGCGCCACCAGCCCCGGGTCCGGGGAGCGCCTGACGCGCGGTGGCTGCGGGGTTTCTGACCGTCCCACAAGGCCAGGGAGCCGGCAAGCGTGAGCTCCACTGTCGGCTCGGAGAAGGAGGGAACGTGTGGTCCCCACGGCCACGCGGGGCGCCTGGCCCCGCTCTGAACTCAGGGCCTTAGCGCCCGGCTTCCTGGGAAAAACAAACATGTCTGCCCTTGTGGCGCTCACGCCCGGGTGCACACGACGGGATGAAATGAAATCGGAAAGGTTGGCATCTGCGTGCCCGCTGAGCCCCGGAGGGGGGACACGGGGACCGGCGAGGACGGCCCGTGGACGCTCGCCCCTCTCCTCTTTCCCGTGTGAGCCACAGGCCCACGTGCCCGGGGCCAGGGGACAGCGGACACCCGAGCACGGGCGTCTCCCTGGACAAGGCTGACGGCGGCGCACAGATCCCGGGACCACGGCCCGTCCGGCCCGGAGCCGCCCACGCTGCTCCTGCAAACCCGAGCGGCCTGACCCCGCAGGGGAGCGGAGGGCGAGCTCTCAGGACAGTGGCTGGAGGCTCCCGCCAGGGCTCCCCATCACCCGCCACCGTTCCGTCCCCGGGGCTTCCTGTCCGCGTCTGAGGCAGGCCAACCGCCGCTCTGTCATCAAAGCTGTCTGGCAAGTGAGCTGAGGCGCAGAGTCCTGGGCGGGCCCACCATGGTGCCGCTGAGGGCCAGTGTCACTGCGTCCCCGTCTTCTGGCCACACCAGTGGGGGGGGGGCTGGGTGGGGGGCCTCCCAGGAGGGGAGCAGGTTGCAGCCACTGTCCCAGAGCCGCAGCTTGGGGGGCAAAGGGTGAGGAGCGGGGGTCCGGGCCAGGGTCCCCACGGACAGAGAGGAGGAGGAGGACACGCAGCCGTGGGCGTGGCCCCTGTGGGACCAGATTCCAGGGGGTGAGGCCGCAGGCTGGGCTGTGAGGGCGGTGGGCTTCGTGTTGTGTGTGTGTGTGTGTGTGCTGTGTGTGTACTATGTGTCCTGTGTGTGTGTCCTGTGTGTGTGCTGTGTTGTGTTGTGTGTGTGTGCTGTGTGTGTGCTGTGTTGTGTTGTGTTGTGTTGTGTTGTGTGTGTACTATGTGTGCTGTGGTGTGTTGTGTGTGTGTGCTGTGTGTGTGCTGTGTGTCCTGTGTGTGTGTCCTGTGTGTGTGCTGTGTGTGTGTTGTGTTGTGTTGTGCTGTGTGTGGTGCTGTACTTGGCTCTGCTCCCGCCTCTCAGAAGAGAGAGAGCTTCCCTCGAATCAAGAGAGCTTTGGTGACAGTCAGAGGTCAAGTGACCAGGTCTGGCTTTGCCGACAGCCCGAGGCCACGAGGGGCTCCCCAGAACCACAGCTTTGGGGCTCGCGGCCTGCAGGGTGCCCTGCGCTGCCCCCCAGAGCTTTGGTGTCTGAGGGCCCCGTCCAGAGCCGGCGGCAGAAGCCGGCCTCTAGGGGGTGGAAGCGATCCGTGTGTCACAGCCCTGGGTCCCCGGGCTCCCTGCAGCGCCAGGCACACAGCCACCTACTGGGGGGCCGTGGCGCACAGGCTTCCGGCGTCACCACGAGCGGCTCCCGAGGCCCCAGCGCCGGGCCTCAGCGGCGTGAGGAGCGCAGCAGTGCCGACGGGGCGTCCGCTGTGGTCCCCAAGTCACTGCACCAAGTCCGCTGGGGGGCCGCCCCGTCCTGGACACGGGACCCCGCGGGGGAGGACCGCCCCCGGGGGCAGGACCGCCAGCAGAGCGGGACCGGCCGGTGCTGGCCGCCGGGTGCCGGGCACAGTGTGCAGCAGCCTGTGGGGGCTGGGATTTCTTAAAGGGTAAATAAAATGTAGATTTCTTGCACTTGGTGAGGAAAAATCAACATCACACGTGTACGGACACTAGACAGGACATTATTAAGAGCTACACGATTCACACGCCGGGTGAGGACGCTCTGAATACATTAGAGGAATAACTTGTGCCTTCTTTACGGTAATATTTTTATTTGGGACTTCACTCTGTGCCCGAATAATGCTGTCCTTACTTAGCCACGCAGATCCGTCTCCATCCTTCCCCAAGAGGTGGGTAGCAGCAGGCGCAGGACTAAGGCGCCCGTGAGGCGGACACACACTCCCCGGGCCAGCGTGGCGGACGGTGGTGGGCCAGGGACCGCCCCTCCCGGTGCCCCAGCCCCTCAACTCTGTCAGGGAGGAGCGGCCCCCAGACTTGGCCCCGGGTCCTGCCTCAGCGCCCGAGGATCCCCCGTCCACACCCACGTCCCCCATGAATGGGAGCCGGCCAGTTTACCCTCTGTTGTCCTCATGCATTGCTGGGCACCGGAGTCCTGCTCGCCACCCGTGTCCCCACCCCCAGCCCCCAACTCCTCACCCCCCACGTGTGACCGTGTCGTGCAGGTGCAGGCGGGCTTCCTGGAGGCGGCAGCACTGGGGTCCCTATGTTGAGCCCGTCCAGCAGGTTTCTCTTGCTCCACCAGCAGCCTCTGGTCCCTCAGAGGGAAATGGGGTGGCACACCCCAGGGGGCCCGTGACCCCCGCCATGCAAAGGGGCTCAGCAGAGACCAGGGGAGCTGCCCGGCCAAGCCCCCAGGGAGGACCCTGGCCCTGCAAAGTTCCCGTCTCCGGGTCACCACTGCACACCACAGCATCTGGAGTGTCCTCACCCGCGTCCCTGGGGCGCCGGGGCCTGAGGCCCCGTCTGTGTCACCCTCTGCTGAGGAGCCCGAGCTCAGGAAGGTGCAGGAGGTGCTGGTCTCGGCCAGCGAGGGGGAAGCCGTCGGGGGAGAGTCACTTCCTTGCACCCCATAAAGCATGAGTGTACCCCATGAGCGGGCACTGAAGGGCTCCCGGGAACGGGGATGGGGACGGGGCCACCAGAACCCCGGGAACCACAGCTGATGCTTCTTCGGCCTCGGGGTCCAGGCGTCCTGTGTTAGCACCCCCGGCGCCTGCCCTGGGCCCGCAGCGCACGGCCACCTGCTGAGGAAGGGGGGTCGGGACCCAGCGTCTGAGAGCCCTTGCGTGCAGACGCGAGGCTCAGCCCTCTTGGGCTCCGGCAGTTCCTGGGGCCCCTCGCCGCATGGGGACCTGTCCCTCCAGCTCCGGAAAGCCACCAGACTGGCACATCGAGTCTCTGCTCCAGGTGTTGCAGGTGTGGGGCGGACGTGGCCGCCTGCATGCACGCTCCTCGCACACGCACCCCCACCGGGCCCGTCCCCGCCCCTAGCGCCACTGCCACGGACCCAGGGCCTCCGGGAAGCTGGCTCGAATCCGTCCCGATGGGCCCTTTGACTCCGACTTTACAAGATTCTAGTAAGAAAGCCAACCCCCAGCTTGGAAGTGAGGGGGCCTCTGCCCTCGGCGGCCCCGTGAGCTCACCCTGATCGCCGGTGCGGCCCCGGGGGCGATGCGCAGAGCAGGTCCCCGTCACTCGGTCCTGACGTCCAGGGGGCGCTGGCTCTCCATGGACACCGGCTCCCCCTACCCCGGCGCTTACCGTGGGCTCCTCTTAACCCTCGGCTTCCAGGAGACGACCGGCTCAAATCCCCGACGGCCGGAGCCGGGTCCTGGAGGCTGAGTGCTGTCCTCCCGGTGGCCATGGCCCTCCTGCCGTTGGTGCAGACGCGGCTCAGCCCAGGGCCATGTGCCTGTCCTTCCGAGGCCTCGAGAGCGCTGGGCACGGCAGGGAGCCTGGCAGTCCCGTGCGGAGGCAGGTCTGGGGACCGCGGGGACTCAGGTCCCTAAGCTGCAGAGACCAGGCCAGAGGGGGGTAGGGGGGCGCACGGCCTCTGCCTTCTGCTCTCGGCACCCACATGCCCCTGCCTGTCTGTGCACCCGCCTGGCTTGGGAGGGGTGGGGACCGGCGCTCGGGGAGGCCAGCGCCGCACCGCCTGCCCAACCCGCCGGCGCCACCCTTTCTTGGTACAAGAGGGGCGTTTTCCCGAGGCGCCTGGACGGGGAGGGCCGCGGTGGTGAGGCCATCCCGGAGTCCTGCAGGTCTGTCTGTGGTCCCCGTCTCCTGCCCCTCATGCGCCGGACCCAGGAGCAAGGAGCCCCCTGGAGGTCAGGAGGGCCTTCCCTCTCCAACCCGAGAGGCGGGTCTGGGGCCCGGCCCTTCCCGTTCTGGCAGCCCAGCGCAGCAGGAATCCTCTGGGGCTCTAGCCCCCTCCCATGGGCCCCTCCTGCCGGCCAGCGGGCTCCTTCTCGGCCTGGATGTGCTCAGAGGCGGGGAGAGCACGGGCCACCAATGGAGGTGCCACGTGGTGGTCTGTGTCCTGAGCTGTCTTCGCAGTCGGCCTCCCGCTGCTGCACGGAGACGGGGCTCCGGCTTCCACGGCCAGGCCCCTCACACACAGACCACAGGATATACCTGGTGAGCGCCCTCCCTGGGGCCCTGTGACACAGTGACACCTGCCCGCGGGCTCCGGAAGGCCCTCACAGGACGCTCCGTGCTGCAGGCACCCTCTCTCCTCCGCAGGCCTGCGGTCAGTCCGCCGGGCGCAGGGCTGCCCTGCCTGCTGCACGGCGGGTCGGTGGTGAGCAGGGAGCCCAGGGCTGCAGGCGGAAGTCTCCAGATGCCTCGGGAGAGGAGCCTCCCTCTGGGGACACGCTTGCCCTGCCGCTGGCGGTATGTGGCTTGACACTTGTCACCTCTCTGGGTCACGAAGGGGCCTAAGCTTCCCCAGCAGGGACCTCCCGGAAAGGGCAGACGTGCGTGTGCTCACATATGCACATGTGTGTGCCGTGTGGTGGGAAGACGTGTGTGTGCGTGTGGAGAGCGTGAGTGTGTGCGTATGTGCCCGTCTGGGTGTGTCCCTGTGTGCACACACGTGTGTGTGGGCCCTAGAATCCTGACCTGGGGCCTCCCTCCCAGTGTGGTGGGTCGTGTGTTAGGTCCATCCCCGGGGCGGTAGGGGCGTCCGGCTGCCTCCATCCACTGACCTGACCTTGGAAAGGTCATGGCCTCTCTGTGCCTTGGTTCCCTTCAGAGAACACGGGGACAGGGAAGCGCCCCCTCTCTGAGGCTCCGGCGAGTCTCCTGGGGACAGCTCTGGGCTCCGTGTCCTGTCTAGCGTTGGCCACCACTGCCGGTGAGGGTAACACAAGCTTGGTGTGGCCCTGGCGTGGCCATTCCTCAGGCGCCAATGCACGAGGCTGGGGGCTGGGGTCCCCCAGGGACAGTGCTGTCGGCTGGCAGTGCCCTGCCCCACGGGCATCCGAGCCCCCTCTTCGGGAAGCGGTCCCCTCTCTGCACACACGGGGGTGTGCCAGGACCTGGTTCCTGGACATGCAGGAAGGTCCCGGGGGCCTCTGCTGCCCAGGACCCAGCCAGTGCCCCTGGAGAGCCGGCGTCCACACCTGTGTTCTCCAGCCCCCTGCTCCCGTGGGGACATCAGGCTGGGGTGTCAGATGCTCAGGTGATGAAGAGAGACGGTGTCCTGACCTGAGCAGGTCTGCACCGGCTCCTCCATCCGCTCCCGCGCCGTCCAGCCCTCCCCCTGGAGCGCAGCCTCAGAGCCCCGCACCTGCGCCCTGTGCCCGCGCGCCCTTGAGGGGCAGTGGGGGAGGCGGCCGGGACAGCGCACCTGCCACCCTCATCATCCGGCTGAGTTGACGGCCTGGGAGCCGCCGGCGAGCACTACTCCCCCCGCGGCCCGAGAGGCGTGGGCTCTGTCCGGTGGTCCGGGAGGCCCTGAGGGCGCGGGCAGCAGCCCGGGCATCCTGGCACGGTCAGGCTGGGCGGGTGACGACAGGAGTGTCCGCCCAGCATCCGCCTCCTTGTTCTCGTGGCCTCTCAGCGTCTGCGTCTTCTCCTAAGTCACAGTCACTCCTCTAGCGCCCACATTAGTCTGCTGTGACCTCATGTTGGCCTGAGAGCATGGCAAAGCCTCTTTGTACCAATAAGGCCAAGTCTCGGTCCCGGGTGGGACGCGGACACACGTGTTTGGAGGACACAAGTCTGCTCACTGTGCACGAGGCCAGGGGCCAGGCCTCCAAGGCCGCTGCCTTGCCGGGGCCCGCTCCTGGTGTGTGCCGTGGGGCGGGGCGCTCACCCCTGCTCCTTTCGTCCCCCAGAGAGGGCCTCCCATGGGCCGCGGTGCATGCTGGGGGCACAGCCGGCAGGTCCGAATCCTCAGCGGAGACGGAGGTCCGGAGTTTCGGGGACCAGAGGCTGACCCGCTCCGCCCGGCGGCGAAAACAGCCTTCACGATCGAAATGGCGGCCGAGGAAGGTGATTTTTCCAGGTGCGATCGGGTCACCGTTCCCGTCTCTCCGACCAAAGCGCAGAGTCCTAGAGTCAGAAGCGTGACCGCCTGTGTGCGTGTCCACACTGGAACATCTGTGTCCCGGACAGACGTCCACGGGGCCCGTGCACAGGGATGTGTGCAGACCACGGGCTCGTGGCCAACGAGAGGGAGGAGGCAGGCACGCGTCCAGCCACGGAGGCACGGTCCCCAGGCCCTGGGGCTCGCGCGGGTCGGTCCGGGGCTGGGGGCTCGCCCTGCGGCTGAAGGACGCGTGACGGAAATGAACCGCAATGTGCGTCAACGTGGCCGCTTAACTGCATGCAGAGGGACCATTTTAATGAATTTAAAACAGTAATTTGTCCATCGTTAGCGGCTAAATCCTCAGATTGAAAATACCATTAACCCACGTCGGTAAACAGATGGTCAGTAATCTCGATATTATTGCTCACTCGGTGATCCGCTAGCTATTTCTTAATGAGCGCCGTGTGCGCGGGCCGCTCTGGCGGGGTGTCGGTGAGGGGTCCTCGCCCGGGGGTCCGGGTGGGCGTGGGCGGCGGGGAGCAGCGCTGACCCCAGGCCCCGCCCGCCCTGAGGAAGGGGCGCGCTTTCCTCCACACACCCCCTCGGAGGGTCCCGAGGGCAAGGTGTCCGAGGGCGTGGACCCGCCGCCTCCCCCCACCCCGCACGGAGGGAAGGGGCGCTTTTCCCACGAGAAGAGGGCCGGCGGTCTGCTTCCACGACTTCGCCGCCGCCGTGGTCACGGGGCTCAGGCTTGCGGAGCTAGCGTATGTGAGTGTGTTACTGTTCCTGCTGTTACCTGTGCTATACATGCATGTGCAATGCCCGTCACACGTGTGTGCACGCACCATGTACTTACACACACGCGGCACCTGGCAGAAGGCCTGACCCGGGCACCAAGCATCCCCCCACCCCATCCAGGCCCTGGGGCTTCTGGGCCACCGCCGGCCACGACTCCCTTACCGCGGCCAGCAGGACCCCCATCCCGGTCCCACCACCGTCCGCGGCCCTGGCCCTGCTCTTGGAAGGTGGTCCCCTCCGCTGCCGGCCGCCTCGCTCTGCGTTCCGGGCCTGCCGCCGGTGCGCCCGCTTCTCCAGATGCCCCGGAGCCGAGCAGGGCTCGGAGGGCGTCCGGCCTGCCGCCGGGGTCCCCGCGCAGCTCTGCCTGTCAGGCTGTGTCTGGGCCGCGGTGCGGCCAGGCTGGCAGACAGAGCGCTTGCAGGAACAGGTGTGAGTTGCCCCGGTGCCTGCTCACCCAGGCGTCCCATCCCTGGACTCCTCCACCTGCCGACACGTCTCACAGATGTGGGCTCTTCTGTGTCACTTCCCTTCACTTTCTAGACGCTCCACACTGCTGTTCATCTCCTCTCGTTTTGTTTTACAATCACGCGAAGTGTTTGATAAGTAAATACTCACGGCCCGTCCTGCAAGAGGAGAGGCACGGTTACTCCCCCAGATCACAGACGGGGACCCAGAGGCACAGAGAGGCCAAGCGTCCTGCTCAGGGTCACACAGGAGGCGGGGTCGGGGAGGGGGAGGCCCTGCTGCTGGCCATAGAGCTTGGGGGCGGAGACGTGGGCAGGGACACGGCTGTGTCCTGTGACATCACCAGGGACCCCGGGCCTGGCAGGGAGTGTCCTCCCAGCCCCCCCCCCCGCCCCCCGAGAAGTCTGCGTCCCCAGCGGTTCAGGTGACATTTGCAGGAATGGAGGTGGCACCCGCCCCGAGCTCACGCCTCCCTCTGCTGGCGGGCCTCACGAGCGTGCGCCCTGCTGAGGGGACAGCAGGCCCTGAGGGCTGAGCCCCCCTGTGTCTCCCCACTGCCCCCCCACCCATCTCCGTACGGAGCAGGAGCTCAGAACTGGTCTCACGGCCCTGCACCCAGACCAGGTACCTAGTGCCCAGTACCCAGTGCCTAGTACTTGGTACCTAGTACCCAGTGCTGGTGCCTAGTACCTTATACCTGGTACCTAATATCAAGGCCTAATGCTTGGTGCCTATTGCCAAGTACCCAATACCCAGTACCCATTGCCCCATACCCACTACCTAGTACCAAGGGCAGGGTCCAGTGCCCAAGAGCTGTTACCTGCTATCCAGTAACCCAGTACCTAGTGCCACATACCTGGTGCTCAGCACTCAGTGCCCAGGACTTGGTACCCAGTACCTGATGCTTGGTGCCCACCATACAGTACTCAATGCCACTGCCCATGCCTAGTGCTCAATACTTAGTACCCAGTGCCTAGTACCTGGTACTCAGTACCTGATGCCTGGTACCCAACACCTGATACACAATGCCAGTGCCAGTGCCTGATGCCCCCTGCCCCAGTTCTCAGTACCCAATGCCAGCACCCAGCGCCCAGTACCAGTGCCTGGGTTGATCGTGCCCAGGCCCTGTACCACGGCTGCCCCGAGCTCCTGGACGGCCTCCTCCACACACACAGCTCAGCCTCTGCCCACTTCTTCTACCAGGAGCTCAGACATCTGCTCTCTGGTCAGCCGCCTCCTTAAGGGCCTGGACCTTGCTCAGGGCCTCCGGCTCCAGCCCGCCCCCCAGGCCCTCTCCCCGGGCCCCAGCTGCTGCTGTGCTCAGCACAGTGAAGCCCCCGTTGCCCCAGGAGGGGGCTCCAGAGGCCCTGCTCCCTTGAGCCTTGGGGGGCGGACCCCGACTCACCCCTGAGTAGATCTGTCCCCAGCCAGGTGTCCCCCTGGGGAGCATCAGACGTGCACACGCCCTCACCCAGCACTGGGAGCCTGAGGTGCCCAACCTGATGGGCTCAGGGAAGTGATCTGGCCACAGAGAAAGGGAGGGAGGACCGT
The DNA here is from genome assembly GCF_006229205.1 of Suricata suricatta. Lineage (NCBI taxonomy): Eukaryota > Metazoa > Chordata > Mammalia > Carnivora > Herpestidae > Suricata > Suricata suricatta. Next base: position 1,395,892 of record NC_043709.1, read on the forward strand.
CCCCACGGCCTGGACGATGTCTAGGCTGGAAACCAGAGCAAAAGGGGAGGAAATCGCACAATCAGGAGGAAAAAACGCACCAACCGTTACGTCACCCGCAGAAGGGAGAGAGGCAGGTGTGCACTCCGGTGCTTTTAGCCCAGACCCCGGGAAGGGGCGCAGAGTCAGGGTGCACAAGGGGTGGCCCTCCAGGGCCACCATGCATCTGTGCCCAGCAGCGTCCGGCAGGGAGGCTGGGGCTCAGACGTGAGTCTTTCAAGGTCCCCTGTGAACATCCAGGCAGTGCGCCCCCCCCCGCCCCCCGGAGGCCGGCTGGTGCCTCCCCCCAGCCCAGCGCTCCACACCTGCTTGGCCCCTTTAAAGGCCACCATCTGGAAATCCTTGATAATTCTTTCCAAAGAGACCTCACCTCTACATTGATTTTCTAGGAGCTTTGGCTTTTTCCCCCCAAATTGAAAAGGGTTTTACACAATTGACAAATGACAAAAAAATAGGTCTATCAAAGTGATTTTTCTTCTCAGGGGAAGAGCCGCCCCCACCCCGACGTGCACGCCACTGTGGCACCATGTGGGGGGTCAGGAGGGATGCTCCTTGTGCGGGGTGGAGGGGAGCACCCCTACTCTGCAAGGCGGGAACTCGACAGGCACTTGGGGGTAGGCTCTGCGGGGGGCAGTGCGGGGGCCTCATGGACAGACCCACTCCAGCCGCTGGGAAACCGCGCCTCCTGGGCTGGACCCCAGCATGAGCTTCCAAAATGGGCGCAGGAGGGCCCATCTCCTGCAGGGACCGGGGCGTCCCCCTGTGGCCGGGCTCCCCACGCCCTCCCTGGGGCAGGCGGGGTGCAAACAGGGTTCCAGAGGCCGGGTCATTTGCCCCCAGTCACACCCCAGGTTGCAATGGAACCGGACCCGTCCCCTCGGAGGTCTGGCTGGGGCAATCACCACACCCCCTCTCCAGGCCGCAGACAGGAACTTTCTGGAACGCCCGGCCCGGCCAGGGAAGCCGGCCTACAGCAGCTTCCTTTCCCGGATCAACAGAGCACATCCCCAGATAGAAATCGCTCCCTACGCCCGCCGCACGCCTGGGGCAAAGTTGACTTCATGATTAGATAAGTTATAAAGCATCCGATGTATCTGCCCATCTCTCTAATTAGCCTTCCCGGGCTGGTATCTGCCGCAGACACGCGCAGCCCGCACCTCTAATAAACGGAGGGGCCGCCGCCTCCCTAATCTCGGCAGCGGGCAGATAACGCTTCACCCTGTTTACTGGGGATTACGGGCGAGCTTTGCCCTTGAGCCGGGAGTTATTGTCTTCTGAGCCGACTTTGAATTGGAAACCTTGTTGTCTTTCAGAGGAGCTGGTGCCCGAAGATGTAGCCAGGCACGGACAACACGGCCCACATGGAGGGCCCGGAGACATCAGAGGCCGCCTCCTAATTTCCAAATGGTGTTGCATCCAGAGAGCGAGCCGGAGGCCGCGATGTTCGCTAATCTCCCGGCGCCGCGCTGATCTCGATAATGCATGCCTTAGCAATAATTAGATGCTTAGTAGGCTAATTATTTTGTGAATAAAATCAAACACGATCAAGCAATTAAATAGCAGAGAATGTCTGAAGTCCTGTCCTGAGAGCTGGTCTGAGTCCCGTCCGGCAGGGCAGTGTGTGAACGCAGGTGGGTCTCCCAGCACGGAGGGGCCCGAGCGCAGAGTCCTTGGGGGAGCGGTGGGTGCCCGTCCCAGGGGCCTGGGGGGGGGGCAGCCTGGCAGGGGGCGTCAGCAGGGCCCTGGTGACACTGAAAGGGGACAGCCCAGGCCTGCGCGGCCCCTCCCGGGCCATTCATTCTTGGGGAAGCCTCACCTGTGCCCTGCAGAGGTGCATCCGCCTGTGTGCTCCGGGCACGGAGAGCTGCCCCAGCCCCGCCCCCCATCACAGAGCCTGGGGCCAGACTTCGGGGCCAGGCCTTTATCTCATAAATGAAGAAGTTGGTGCCCACGTGTGGGAAGCGGGTGGTCACTCTCGACGGTGGAGCAGCCGCAGCCCCGACAGCACCGGATGACACCAAGGCCAGCTCTGCTCAAGGAGGTGCAGAGCCACAGCCCTGGGCCGACTCTGCCTCTGCTCAGGTGTCGGAGGACTCGGGATGTGTGAGAGACACGGGCCCTGCCCAGCAGGCTTGCAAACCCGGCTCCGCAATTGGCCTGGCCCGTCGGCGGAGGGGCGAGCATCTCACCACCTTCCCAAGCCTGGCAGAACCTTCTAGATGGCGTGCTCTGACCTTCTGTACAGGGAAGTGAGGCCTTTCCTTCCTGGAGGTCTGGGGCACTGCTCCTTCCCGCTGGGTCCTTCCGGCCGCTGCCCTAGGCCCACCTCCCATCCGAGGGTCATGGGCCTGTGGGTCTGGTGACCACACAGGCTCAGGTGGAACTTTCTCTGCAAGATTCCAGGTTCCCAGTGGAAATCGGGGCCTGGCAAAGGCGTTTCGTACAGGGGTGTGTAGTAAAGGGCGGTAACGGTTGGATCAGGGTTAGGCCATCGTATCGAGGGGCGTATTACAGATACGTTTAGCTTTAATGGATCCTTGTCTGACCAGCTCAGCCTGCTGCTCTGGTGCACGAGACACCAGACACAGTCACCAACCACAAGGGTGTGGTTGGTCTCCAAATAAAACTTTATTCACGACAGGCGGCGGGCTGGAATTGGCCTTTGGGCCGTGGCGTGGGCCCCCGATGGTGACGGCGACTCTTTCGCGTCCACCGCCCTGTTCCGGCAGAGGTGGCTTTAGGCCGAGGCGTCCCTGGCTCCGGCCGGCAGCCGGTCTTCCCGACGCGAAGCCCACGGCTGTCAGCCTCTCGCGGCCCGGCCCCTCGCGCCGCGCCTGCGCAGAGGGACCTTCCCCCGGAGGACAGCGCATCACGTGATCAAGGCCGGCTCCTAGGTCAGGTTCAGAAATAAGAAAACAGGCAACGCCCAGCACAGAGCTGCCGCCTGCTTCCGGGGCCGTGTGGGGGCCAATGGGTGGGGGGCCCTTTAAATCTGTTTATACATCTAATTTTTTAAAAAATAATTAATCCTGAAGATTCACACAAGCATTCCACAAGATACTGTGTGTGAAATGTGCGCTCCAGGTCTCCCTAAAAGGAAAGTCCTTATTTGTGGGGTCACAATTCCCAGACACCAGGCCCCCTTGGAAAGCATCCAATATCACGTCAGCCGCACGGGGCTGACCCTCCCCCAGGAAGGCGGCGTTTCCAAGAACCTTTCTAGCCAGAGGAATCGTGCCTTCGATAGTAGCATAACGAGAGAGAGGCAGCCGCTAACTATAGAATTAACCGCTTTGCAGAAGGACTTGGCACTCGGGATTTGGGGACAGGAGGGAAGTCTGGCCAGGAACCCTAAAATAGTATATTTGTGTTCGATCCTCGCCCAAAATACAGACGCCACGTTGGCTCAGGTGCAGCTGTCTGTTTGCGTGCAGTCTAGCAAGTCTGGAAAATAAACACACCACCCCTGAGCTGCCTGGCTGGGAGGAGCAGACGATCTGATTAAGACATTTCCACCGAGCAGAGCTGTCCGGGCCGGAGGAAAGTGGATTTGGAAGGTTCCGAGCCGTGGACGTTAAAATGCGTGGGGAGGGGGGGTGAACATTCATCGACTTCAAATTGGTTTTCAATGTTGTCTGCTTCTTAATGAGATTCAGCTTTACGAAGTTATCCTTCCGCCTGGGGACGCGCCCTCCCCACCCCTGCGGACACAGGCCTGGGCGCTCGGCCTTGTGCCACGACAGGGCAAGGCGGCCGCGTCTGACTCCAAGATCGCTGTGGATGGCAGCCCGCCTGCGGGGTCTGCAGTCTGAGTTTCCTCCCCACCTCCCCCACCCTCCTTCAGCCCTGCTGGGAACGTGGGGACCCGGCAGTGAAGGGAAGACAACCCCCCTTCCCACAGAGGAGCTTGCCTCCAAGCACAGGGCGACCCCAGACCACACACAGTGAGCCAGGAGGCGTCAGCACCTTAGCGGCCGGGGCAGAGCAGGTGAGAGGAAGGGGGGGGGCAGGGTGAGCCCTGGACAGGGTGTCAGAGGACTGAACTTCACACAAGTAGAGGACGAGATGGAAAGGAGGCCAGTAGTGCCAAGGCCCCGAGGCACATTTCCAGAAGCGGAGAAGGAGGGAGGGGAGTCTGCTGCAGCCCAGGGATGGGCCCGAGGCCTAAGGACTTGGGCTTTGCCCAGGCCTGACATCCCCAGGCCCTGAGGAACCGGCAGATGTCCCTGGGTCACACTTCCTGGGATCCCCTCGGCTGCTGGGGGCCCCGGGCAGGCACCGAAGCCAGTTTTTGCACAAACCCATGTGAGCAAGTCGGGGCGTGGCCTGCATGAGGGTTCACCCCTGTCCTCACTTCTCCTGACCCTCGGCCCCGTCCTCAGCCTTCTGTCCCGCGGGCTGCAGGCTCCCCTGGCCGGGCAGGACCCCAGCCTCGCGGCTCCTCCGTCACAGCTGGCGTGTGCCTCCTGTGCCGTGTTCGCTGGGCGCCCGCCTGCACCTGCCCAGCCCAGTCCTGTGGTTCCCTTCCCGACCTGCCGACTCTCCAGCACCTGCGTGTGCACGTGTGCACTGGGTATATATTGTGAGCTGTTTGGTGTGTGCACATGCACACACGTGTCCATCTGTGTGTGCACACATGTACACCCCTCTGTGTGAGCACATGCATAAGTGTACGCCCACATGTCTGTGCACATGCGCGCGTGCACACCTGTATGTGTGTGTGTGTGTGTGCACATGCACATGTGTACGGCCCTGTGTGCGTGCATGCATATGCACCGGCACACATCACCAGCCCATCTGTGCAGCGCTGCAGTTAAAGGACCGCCTTCTAAGTGACAAAGAGCTTTTCTGGAACCGTCTGCGCAGGTCACGAGAGCAGCCCGTGGGGCGTCTGCTGACGGCTCGGGGGACACGGTAAACCCGCGGGAGTGGAGAGCACCCTGGGAATCGCCCCCCAGGTTGTGGCTGGCTTCCCCCCACCGTGGGCTCCCCCAGAGTCTGGGAGGCCCTGGGAAGGGGCACAGGGAGACGCTCCGGCCTAGGGCGCGGGGAGAAGACAAGGCCGGCCACCGTGTGGGGCCACAGGGCCCCAGCTCTGGGTCCAAGCGCCCAGATGCGGGAACCAGAGGGAAGACATCGTGGCCTCCCACATTTGGACGCCCAGGCTGGGCCCCCGCTGGGGCAGAGGACAGTCCTGCACACGGATCGTGGGCGCCGTCTGGGGGCTTCGGAAGTCAAAACCCTGCTCGGCCCTGTCCACACCCCGACCCCGGCCCGGACCTGACGGTGCTGGGGTCTCCAGGCCGATGGGGGCGGACGCACTGTGTCCCCCGAGACCAGCCCTTAGGGAGCGGCTTGTCTCCATCTGGAAAACCCCGTTTCCGTGGTGGCAGAGGTGACAAACGCAGCCTGTCCATGCTCGAGACTTCCAGGGGCAGCCCCTGCCCCCCACCCCTGGCAACAGGGGCTTGGCTGCAAGACACCGGCAACGCCCACTGCGTCTGACTTCAGTCACCAGGCGGCCCGACCCCCGGAAGCCCGCTGTCAGGGGCAAATCATTCCCAAGTCTGGGATGAGGCGCCAGACTCAGGGCCCCGGGTCTCAAACCTGCAGATCACCCCAACTCTGTCAACCCCCCAGCCTGCCGGTCCCCTGGAGGCAGCAGCAAGGCCCCACCCCTGCCCGTTACACGGGAGCCCCGGGAACGCCCTCAGCTGTGAGCTCACCCCCGTGGGGGCCCTGCCCGTGCTCAGGGCGGGGGCCTAGCAGGCCTCTGGGACGCCCCGTGCACAGCGCTGGCTCCCTGAACGCAGGCCCCCTCCTGCCCAGCAGCCCCCCTCGGCCCGAGCTCTCACACCCCCAGACCACACTGGTCAGAAAAGAGCAATGAGGTCGCCAGCGAGGAAAGCGGCGTCGGGGGCATAATTCGATTGCAGGAATCCCAGAACAGCAGCGAGAAGCAGCCGCAATAAAAATGCGCCACCGCCAGGGCCTCGGGGCAGGCGCTCAGGAGGCTCCCAGACGGTAAATCAGAGCCTCTCTTGACATAATTCCCTGAAAACAAGATTGTGAAATATGCAAAGCATATGCTGCTGATGTGAGATTCGGAGGGTGAGTGTTTAATCTCTCCTTTCCCATCTTACCTCCGGCTGGGACAGGCAGGTGACATCCAGTCCAGGGGACTGCTCCCGGGATGCGCTGAACGGGCCTCTTTCCAGCCCTGGAGGGGGTCCCCAGGAGCCCCTCCTTAGGCTTGTCAGGGACCTGGTGAAGCACCCTGTTTAGGTCCCGCCCCCAGGCAGCAGGCCACGCCCCTCCGCATGTGGCAGGGCCACTGACCGGCCTTCCCAAGGCCCAGGAGCCCCCGCCAACAGCACCCTGGAGTGTCGCTCCTAACAAAGGCGATCCCAAGCGAGACAAAGTGCAAAGCCCCTGGGACTGAGCCCGTTAAAGACACCCCGCAGTCTTTCGTGGTGGCCGTGCCCCCTGGGAGTCCGCTGCCCGAGAGGCACCCCCGGCCTGTCCTCTCCAGACACAGGGCTCACCTCCAGGGTGGGGGCGGCCGGGGGCCCCGCAAACTGCCAAGGTGGCCTTATTGGGAAAAGGGTCTGGAGAGGAGGTCATCCTGAATTAGGGTGAGGCCTGCACCCACCGACCGGAATCCCCACGAGAGAGGAGAGTGAGACGGGACAGCCAGCGGGCCCCTGAGAACGCGGGCAGGACAGGAAGGACGAGGCCGTGACCCAGGAGCCCAGAGGCCACCAGGAGCTGGGAGAGGAAGGAGGACCTTCCCCTAGACGGGTTAGGAGGAGTGGCCTGTCCTGCGGAAACTTCCTCTGGGGGAGGAACCTTCTGTTCTGTGGTGCCCCCTGCGGCAGCGCCAGGAGGCTGACCCACAGAGGGTCCCCGAAATCCTGCGGGGGGGCGGGGTGGGGCTTTGTGTGCGGGGCGGAGCCTCGACTTTCCGCGGGGGCGGGGCCTGGGGGTCTGTAGGGGGCGGGCCTTTGGGGGGATCTTCATGGGAGTGGGGGCCTGGGCTCCTGGGGCGGGAGGAGCTTGGACTCTGGCGGGGAGGGGCCTGGGTTCCCGGTGGGGGCGGGGCCTGAGCTTTACAGTGGGCGGGCTCTGGCAGCCCTTCCTGCCTCAGGTCGCAGTTCATCTGCCGGGGCTGCAGGAAGAAGCAGCTCGTGGTTGGATGGAGCCGCCCCCACCACCACCTGTAAGCCCAGGGGAGGGCACCAGGACCTCAGAAGCTCCCGGATCACAGGCAGCTTTCATGTAAACAGGCCATCACTGCTCGCTGGGTCTGTCTCACTGCCTGCTGACTCACTTCCAGAAACGTAGGAACCGGCCAAACCCAGACCCCAGCACAGTCACCTGGGCCATGGAAGGGCCCCGAGGGGACACTGTCCTTCAGAGGGACGCTGACCGCTGGTCTCCAGGTCTTTGCAAGGCCATTTCTAGGAGGAGACGGGGACCTTCCACCCCATCTGCTCTTTCCAGGACCCTAGGACCTGGGGTCACTCCTGTCCATGCTCATGGCATCCTTAGAAACTAACATGTGGGGGCACGCACCTGTCCCTCGTGCTCCCCACTTCACAGCCAACAGAAGCCAGTGTCAGGGCTGGGCTTCGCCTGACACCAGCCTGTGGGGTCCCTGTGCTCTGGAGCCCCACGGGCCCCCACCTAGCCTGTCCACCAAAGGGTGGGCCCCGGTGGGGTCACTCCAGGTGAGTGGGATGCTGTGTCCCTCAGCCGAGGCCTGCTGGTGCGCAGGGTCCCAGGGACATGGCAAAGGTACAGGCAATTTGTACGGAAATTCAGCTCCGTCTCTGGGACAGTCCAGAACGGAACGGGGCCACCAAGCCTTCTGGAGGCAGAGCTCTGCTGGGCCATCCAGCCCTGTCACTTCCTTCCCAGGAGGGGCCGCGAGGGTCCCGGCATCCAGCGCGGCCCGCTGGCTCCTCTGTCCAGTCCCGGGCAGGGTGTGCGCGGCCACGGGGTCACCGGGTGTGTCTGCACCGCGGCTCATGGGCCTGCCCCAGCCAGGGGGAACTTCAAATCCAGCAGGCCAGTCAGCACCAGGTTTATATGCCAGGATCTGAGCCTCCGTGAGACAAAAGGAAAACACAGCAGCCCCCTCCCGCCTCTTTCCCCGGCTCGCGCGCACAGACGCGCACGCTCGCCCCCGCGGTGGTTTCCAGGGTGGAAACAGTGATCTGATTCGCTGGAGCCGCGCCAGTCGGGACTGGCCGCCCCACACCTGTGCTCTGCCGTCTGGTGTTTCGAGGAGCAGATCTGCGCTGTCATCAACCGCTGCTCGGGTATCCTGGGGCGAGGAGAATTAGCTGCTCTCAGCGAGTGACCCTCATTTCTCCCCATTTCTTCCCGGAGAGCTCCAGACTCCATTATGCCCATTAAGGAGGCAGCAGCTCATGGCCCCCCAGAGCATTCCACAGGCCAGAGAGTTCCTTCCGACCTGATTTCCATTTTCTAACAAAGAGAAGTGACATTTCTGAGCTCTGCCAGCAGGTAGAATGCCCGGGAAGGCCGTGCCTGTCAGATCCTTGAAAGGGCCACAGGAGCACGGGCCTCACGTTCCCACACCCCGTCAGCCCCAGCGCATCCGGAAGGAAGCCCTCCCTGCCATCCACACACGTGTTGCCATGCCAGCGCACGGATGTACACATGTGCACACACAGGCGCACAGACGCACACACAGGTGCACAGATGCACACATGCACACACAGGCGCACAGATGCACACACGCACACACAGGCCCACAGATGCACACACGCACGCACAGGTGCACAGACACACGCAGGTGCACAGATGCACACATGCACACACAGGCACACAGACGCACACATGCACACACAGGCATACAGATGCACACATGTGCACACACAGGTGCACAGATGCACACACCCACACATAGGCACACAGATGCACACATGTGCACATGCACACACAAGCATACAAGTGCATATGTGTACACACAGACACACAGACACATACTTGCACACACACATATAGGTGCACAGGCACAAACGTGCACACACAGGTGCATAGGTGCACACACATGCACATGCACACACAGGCACACACATGCACACACAGGCACAACATGTGTATGCACAGATTCACAGAAGCACGCATGTGCAAACACACATACAAGTACCTCATGGTCTTCTCGAATCTCAGTCCCCAAAATTCTTTTTTTTTAAATTTTTTTTTTTACATTTATTTAGTTTTGAGAGACAGAGCATGAACAGGGGAGGGACAGAGAGAGAAAGAGACACAGATTCCAAAACAGGCTCCAGAGTCTGAGCTAGTGGTCAGCACACAGCCTGATGCGGGGCTCAAACCCACGAACCGTGAGGTCATGACCTGAGCCAAAGCTGGACGCTCAACCGACTGAGCCACCCAGGCGCCCCAGTCGCCAGAATTCTTAATGGTATAGAACACAGCTGACTTCCAGACAGCTTTCAACAGTAGAGCAGACAGCTCCCATGTTTCAGGACCCTCAGTGTGCAGGCACTGTGCTTTCTGACCGGGACCCAAGGAGCCAGTTCTATCCCTGGCCAGCCCCGCAGCTAGGACATCGGGGCTGTGGTCCGGTAATGCCCTGCTGGCCTCCCCACCCAGGCCTCTGAACTGCGGAGCCCCCCTCTGTCCACCACAGCACACCCCCCGGGCCCCGGACAGAGCGTGTGGAGAACGGGGCTGAACGTGCTCAGAGGCGGAGGCGCAGGCCTGCGCGCGCCCGCAGGCACCTGTCCACGTTCGGTGACACTCTGAGGAAGCGTTCTGGCTCAGAGGCAGTAATACAACCCTACTGCTTGTGCACACACGGAAATATCTGCACAATGGTGCAAAAGGCTTTCATGCAGTGGAGCTGGGAGTTCATCCTGGCCAGGTGCTCTGCCAGACAAGGGGGGTAACGTAGGTGACCAAGGTCCCCCACCGGCCGGCAGCCGGACACCTGAGGGATGTCCTTGCCCTTCTGTGAGCTGCTGCACACGGACGGGAGCCCTGCTCTTCCCAGGATCCCCAGTTCGAACCACTGTCCGTGGGGGGTGAGCTCAGGCCCGGGAAGGAAGACACGGGGGCGTCCCCTGAGTGGGCGGGCCAGCAGCCACGCCCGTCTGCAGGATGTCGCCCGACATCTGCACGTGACTTCTCGCGCACGCAGATCCAGCCTGCGCCGGGGCCCCACCCCCGCTTCCAGCAGGCGCTCGAGGTGGTCCGCTCGCTCGCTGTGCGTGGGAACCGCCCCATGCGGCCCGCCCCGCCCCACACAGCTGCCCCGCCTCCTTCCACGAGAGGCCTTCCGGTCCTCGCCCCACCGACCCTCAGCCAGATTCCTCATTGCTTGCGATGGGTTTGCCATGGGCGCCAAGCAGAGGGTGACCCGTCTGCCGAGGCTGGTCCTGAGCGCCGGCCACAGGCACGCGACCCACCGGGAGTCAGGACGAGGCTGGCTGCGGGTGACGGACGGACCGGCCGCCGGGCCTCTCGGCTGTGACACGGCCCGGCGTCCCGCGCAGGCGGATGCGCCTCGAGGCCAGAGAGCCTTCCCCCAGCTCTCAGCGCGGGAGCACGTGTGCAGTTGGCTCTGGATAGTACTTGTTGAAAGAAAACGTGAAAGGTTTTCCATTAAGTGATAGTTAATGGCAGTATATTAATAGTCTTCTAAACAAGCTAGAATGAGGTGTTCAGCCTGCTCCGTGCGAAACCCCGGCCGGACACGACCCGCGGAGACCGGGCCCTTCAGAGCAGCGTTGGCCTATCTTTCCCGGCCATGCTCTGGCGAGGCGTCGCTTGAAATGCTGGAATACGGAAACTGTTTATTAATGGGGCGGAAGCCACAACAGGTTTAGCGGCTCCGTTTCCTCAGATAAGAATTCAATTATGTAAATGCATGTACTTTCTCCTTCAGAAATAAGGTTCAAAATAACAGAACAGCAAATCCCAACGTAAAATTTTGTCTATTATTTTTAACTTTCAGAGGGGAGGAGAATACATTTTATGCTACGAAGGAAAAGAATCTCAGGCTCCTGACTCTGTGCCTCCCAAGGAGCGTCGCTGTGGAAAGCGTGCCCTGGACAGGCTTCGGACGGGGGCGTGAAGACGGCAGATTCTACAGAACAAATCGGGTCCTGTTCATCAGGGAAAGGGAACAGTGGGTGAAAACAGTGGAGGGTCATTATTTCCACCTGGAGATGAGGGTCTGGGGGCACAGAGGGGTCGAGGCTGCACGGCCGGGGCCGGCGCCCTAGGGACGCAGAGGAAAGTCTGCACGGTGCCAGGGCGGTGCTGTCAGTGGCTTCTCCTCTCAGACCAGCAGGAAGCGTCGCCCCAGAGCCGGGCCGGCCTGTGGCCCCGCCGCTGCGGGGACTGCCTGTTACAGGCTGGACCCAGTGGATCGATTGAGCAGGGCTGCATAAGGAGGGTGTAAAACGATCCCACAGAAGGAAACTCAAAAAAGAAAAAGGAAAAATGCAATATTTTAGGGTAGAAAATCTTCATGGTAGATTGATGTCAGTTTTTTTCCCTTAAATCCCTATAAAATTCTGTCTCATTTTGGATTTGGTTTTGGTTTCTAGAGAGGCAGGCAAGTTGGTACCAATGTTATCGGGAAAACCCTTAAATAAAAGGCGCAGGGCAGAGGGCTCACTTGTCAAATACCAGGGCATGCTCCATAGTTACAAAGAGAAAGGTGTCAGTGCGCAGACAGACGGGCTAACGGGAGAGAACGGAAAATCCAGGAATAGACACGATCACATACGAAAACGTGGTCGGAAGTAAAGGCGACGTGCCAGGGAGTAGAGCAAACACGCACGTTCGTGAGTAGAACCGAGTGACCAAACGGTTCCTGTTGGGTACGTTTCTCACCCTGAATATAAGGATCAAGGCCACACTTTTGAGAAATAAAAGCAAAGAAGCCAGCAAGTCCGAGAAAGAACGTGAGGTGCTCGTGTGTAGCCCAGAGGATGACCTTGACTTCGGAGAGCACAGAAGGACTTCTGCTGACAGCTGGGAGGCGCACACGGCTCCCCGCAGACAGAGGGTCGTTGCGGGTGACACGTGATGGCTTTGTTTCCAGAACGAGAGAGGAGACCACACCCAGTGAGAACCGTGAACCAGAGCCGCAGACACGGGAAATAAATGCTCATCCTCGCGGGTGGTGGGGAAGATGCTCCGTCTGTTTCACGGGAACACAATGGGAAGTAAAAGTGCACCCGTGTGGGCAGGGTGCCAGGCAAGACGGGGTCAGCACCCCGGCCCCTGCTGCCGCCTGGGAGGCAGCTGGGTCCTGCCCAGAGGCTGGCACAGCCGCGGGGCATGCTGAGAAGCAGACGTAGCTGATGGTGTGGTGAGGACGACCGGGCTTCAGCGTTCCACCAAAGCCACCGAGTCCCCTGTGCTCGCCCTGCCGGAGCGCCCGGCCTGGATGTACAGCGGGAGCAAAATCTGGACGTGCACGCTGAGCTCCAGGAGGGGGAACCCCTAGTCCGAGGAGGGGCGGGAGTGGGAGGAGCAGACAGCATGGGGGGGAGCCCTGTTTCTTCTTCTCTTGTTCTCACCTCTCAGCCAGAGGCGATGACCGAGCAGCACAGTCGGGGGGTGCCTACCTGAGCTGCCAGGAGTGTGTGTGTCCCCTTGGCACCTGGGCCTGGATGAAGATGCTGGGAGCCCAGGCTTGACCCTAATCTGGGTGTCCTATTAAGGGGACACAAAAAGAAAGCAACATTCAGCTCAGGTCCTAGAAGACCCAGAGTCTCATGGAATAATGTTGGGAATACAATCCAGAATTGTTCAGCATATGAAGTAGCAGGAGAGAGAGAGAGAGAGAGAGAGAGAGAGAGCGAGCGAGCATTCAGCCATTCAGCTACAAAGGGACAAGAGTGAGCAGGAGCTGGAACAGAGGCGCCGCTGCTGGACTCACGGCTGGCCGCCCCTGCCGCGTTCCAGGAAGCAGAGGTGAGCTCTCGGCACCCAGGGAAGGAGCCTCCGCCAAGGAACGGAAGGTGTAAGAACACGTCAGAGACCCATGTTAGAACTAGAATCTTCAATAACCAAACTGGAACATTCACCACGCAGACTCCACACCCAAATGGAAAACTGGAGAACATAGAGACAGCAGAGTGATGGAAATTACTTTAAACAACCGAAAAGGGGAAAATGTATTGAAAAAATATATAAGGACAGCTCAGAGATTTGTGGAATTATATGCAAAGACCCTGCCTAAAATAGGAGGTAAGAGTCCCCGTGGAGAGAGTGGAATGGACACCAGGATGAGTCAGGAGTCCTCACTACAGAGCCGACCGACGGCTCACGCACACGCCAGAACTCCCCGAACTGCGTAATTTATGTTTGGCCCTTCGCTGAAAACAAGCATGACTTAAGAGGTGGTCTTGATCAGTGACACCAAGAGATCTTTCTTTGAAATGCTAATAAAATAAGCATGTGTTATATCTAGAAGAGAGATACATAATCATAATAAGATGAAATAAATACGTCATGGTAAATTTTAAGAGCTAAACGAAAAATTCATGTACTTAGAAAAACGTAAAGAAGAAGCATTGTCTGAGGGAGGGTAAAAGTAACTGTAAGGAAATTCTGTCTGAGAGAAATTCAGAAGCTTCAGCGTCAGCCTTCCATGGGCGTCACGCACCGGACGCCTGGGAGGGCCCTGCTTGACCCCAGGTGGAACAGACCGAGCCTCTAGAACTTCCGAGAAAGATGGAGGGCTGTTTCAACAAGATACTAACCGAAAAATTATACGTCACGACCAAAGAGGCTTTATATCAGAAACACAAGGCTGTCCCAACTTTGGGACATTTATTTGCCAGTGTTAACTGGTTATAGAGAAGATAAAGCCTGTTAGTACCTTGACCAACAGAAAACACATTTTATTGATTAAATACCCATCTAGTTTTTGAACGTTTTAACAGATTAATAATACAAAGAGTTTTCTTTAACTTATTTATATGAATCTATGATAAACCTGAAGCCAATTCTGTAGGCAATATTAAAACTCAGCAGTATTTCCACAATACAAAATAAAGCACATTCTATCCCTGTTTCCTTGTGTGGCTGTTTGCTTTTCACTCAAAAGATTTGTTACCACAATGTGCGTCATTGTTCATCCATTTGTGATCTGTTACCCCCAGAGTCTAAGTCCCCAGGGACGTCATTCCTCTCTGGGTCTTCAGGATGGAGAAGAGGGACCGGAATGACTTACATGCTCCTTAGGAAAATGTGGAAAGAGTGAGCAGAGCCTGATCAGGCAGTCGGAGCTAGCTGCACACGGGGGGTGCAATAGTGCAGGACCAAGGGGCAGTACGTGTTTTTTAAAAAAGCTTTTAAAAATATATGATAACCTACAGATGGAATGAGAGTATCCAGAAATTCCAAAAGAATAAAATGCAAACTTGCAGAATTATTTCAAAGATACCGAAGGTGGCTAGGTGCCCCAACACCTACAATAACCAAGTAGGAAATACATTTACCATATTCATGTTAGCAACAGAAAACTTAGAAAACCAGAAAAACACATGTATATATATATATATATGGGTATGTGTGTGTGTGTATGAAATGCACTGTATGTATTGAAGAAACTTGTAAACATTACTGAGAAGACATGAAACAAGGTCTATCTAAATGGAGAGAAAGCGATGTCTCAGTGGGGAAGACAATGCTGAGAACACAAATTCTTCCCAGATTGTTATATAAACTTTATGCAGTTTCAATGAAAATCCCAGGTTTACATCTTGTGAAGCCTTGTCTTAAAACATATGTGAGGGAGAAAACTAGCAAGGCAAACCATGAAAACAGAGGAGGGAAAGGCAGAAAGGCACTTCCAAGCAGAGAGCAGGCAAAGTCAGCGAATTGGCGCGGGATGAACATAGAGAGATCAGTAGATAAAAGAATAATAAAATCCAGAGAAAGACCCGGGCACACACGAGAACGGGGCACATGAGGAAGATTACATTGAAATCATAGTTTTCGTAAATTGTTTTGAGGCCATGACAGTCCATCAGGGGAAAATAGACAGATAACTACCACAGACAATAAACAACAACAACTTCGCTTCTGAAAGACACAGAGAAGAATTCAGATTTATGATAAAAGACGTATTTGTCAACGTGAAAATGAAAATATCTGATAGTGGTGGAATCCTAAGCAAGGTGAATAGAAGTAATAGAAAGGATGTTTGAAATACAGGTGAAAGCGGAGATCAGTGTTAACAATGTATCGAGAGACCCCCGGGACCATCAAGAAAAAGGCAGCAGCTGGGAAATGGGCGAGAACGTGAACAAGCAACTCACAGGAGAAAAGTCGGGCGGCCAGTGAGCAGAATAACGGGCCTCTGAGCGTGAGGAAATGGGCCGTTGGGCTGGGGGCCGGAAAGGGGGCCTGCTGGTCACTGAGGGGGCGCCTCCGCTGCGGGTCGAGCGGCCAGCACATGTCAAGGCGCAGGTCTTTCAATGTGCGTAAGGGAAGATTCCAAAATACAACCTTAAAACAGTAGAGCCCCGGAAGCAGGTGGATGTCACTTATTTCCAAAAGATTAGCCCATCTGTGTACACATGCGCCTGTGTTTCGCCTGCTAGTGTGTGCGGGGTCGGAAGGGCACACGCCGCGTGCCCAGGCCTGTGGAGCTCGGGAGGGGGATCCAAGGGAGGGGGCTTCACGTTTACTCTGCAGGGGGTGCTGAGGCTGCAGTCAGTTTCCAGGGCACAGAGTGGGTGGAGATGCGGAGTTGGGAGAGCGGCCACCTGCGGGGGAGGGGAGGTGTTCTGAGGTGGATGCAGGGGTGAAGGGGACGCAGGGAGCGAGGGGAGGTGGGAGGCCGAGACTGGACCCTGCTTCCTGGGGGCGGGAACAGCGGGCAGGGCTGACCTTCCCCCAGCCGCACCTCCTCCTTCTGCTCTGCCCCGAGGTCACCTGTCAGCACCGCCCCCAGAGGGCAGCCGCCTGGTCGGCGCAGAGCTTGGACAGCATTCCTGGAGGCCCCGCCCCCACCTGCAGGGTCAGCCTCCTGGATGCACCTGCAGAGCAGGACCGCCGTGCTGGCCTGTGACCATCCGTCCCTGAAGGAGCCCACCAAACGGGGCTGTTTGCTGCATGTGCGTGTGCGTGGATGTGCACGCCTGCGTGTGCACATCTGTGTGCCTTTGACCAGCATTCATGGCGCCGGTTCTCCATCCCGTCTGTGTCCCTGGCGAGTGTGCGGTCTGGACCCTCTGACGTGAGACACATACTAACGTCACAGGTCAGCACGCTCCCTCGGAGGTCACTAGGAACGGGCATGGGGGGAGCAGGGGCTCAGACCCAACCTGACAGTCACCTCCCGAGCTGCCTGCTGAGGCCCCGCAGCCCAAGGCGGCCGCATCCCTCCCGACGCCCCCGCCCCCGCCCCCGTCGGAGCCGTGTGGCCAAGGAGTGATTGGTTCTGGTATTGGCGATGGGTATTGACAAAGGCCTTCAAAGTCACAGGTTGACTTGCCGGATCAATAATGGTGCAGGGAAATAATTAAAACTGTCAGATTCAGAAAGTATTAGAGGTACTTAGAGCTTTCTGCCAACTATGGAAAACAGGGATTAATGGTGTTAACGCCAACACTTCTAAGTTACAGAGCAAGTTATTAAAGTCTTTCTTTGACACTCATTTGCAGCGGAGGGTCAACATCAAAGGTTTCTGAGCAAACTATTGGAGTCCATTAACCCGGAGCCCGGCCGCTTCCCGCAGAAGTCCGACGGGGGCCGATTGGAGGCGCCTTCCGGCAAGAGGCTGTAAATTAAAAGGCACTTAGAGCACTCATACCTCCACGTCCCCGGGGGCGCAGCTGGGGGTCTGATAAGGACCCTCTGGGCTGCAAAGGGGGAGCGCCATTTGGGACAGTGGAGGACCGTCAGGTGGGGAGGGGGCAGGGCACCTGAGACCCCAGCTGGTCGTCAGCACAGGGTGCCGGGGGAGCCCAGCCCTGCCCACCTGCTTTTTCTGGGGCCCTCATGTATGTCCCTCCCGTGGATTCCCTCTCCGGCCACCCTGCCTGCACCTTCCTCTTCTGGCTTTTCTGGTGGAAGGAGGCCCCCGAGACCCAAAAGGTGGGGGTCCTGGGCTAGAGGGCAGAGGGGACACAACAGACAGACGCCCCACTATTGGGGTGCATGCTGCCCAGGGAAACGTGTGTACTGAAGTTCGCTGTCCGAGTAGATTGCACCCCATTGCCCAGGGGCGGAGCGCATCCTGGGGGCACAGGGCGTGGCCCACGTGGTCCCTCGGGGGAGCCTGAAAGTCCTCTGCTGAGCGTGCGGTGCAGGGCAGGTTCGGGGCCACAGAAGCACCTTGGTGACGTCTTGGCCTCGAGGAGCTGCAATGCGTGGGCGTGTCCCCAGTGCAGAGCAGGTGACAGGAGGGCCGGTGTCACTGGGAGGGGAGTGGCCTCTGGAGAGGGAGGGCTAGTCCAGGGACTGAGTGACGTTGTCGGCGTGCTGAGTAGGGCCACCGGCCAGGACGGGGGCTCCTCGCACCGAGGCACCACGTGCCTCCTCACTGTGCATTCAGTCGGCGCTCCCGAAGAGGGGCCGAGCCAGGCCCGGCTGATTCAGGGCCCTGGGGACTGTGCCCTGGGGGGGTGGGTCCCCCGAGCTGGAAGCAGAGCTCCCCTGGGCCCGGCACCCTCGGCTGCCCCGTGGGGTGAGCGCCACCCCCCGGCTGACAGGGTCACGCGTGGCCTCCCCGCCTCCCTGCTGGCCCGCGGTTTGCGCAAGCCCGTTAATGTCCACCAGAGGCTGACTGACGGGACGGCGGCCCCGCAGGCGGGACGCCTGAACGCCGAGGGCAGAGGCGAACAATCCCCTGGCCGCCCCCGTGGGACACGGCGCTGCCCCCGGAGCAAACGGACGGCCGGGCGAGGGTGAGAGGAAGGACACTGGAATCAGCCTGCCGGCGAGTCAGGGGCCGTGGGCTGAGGTCTGCGCCTCTGCCCTCCGCCCCCGCCTGGGGTCGGCTCAGCATCCCTGCTCCCAACAGCCAGAGCCTCGGGAAGGGCGTCCGCGTGTCCCGGCAAGTTATACCGCCACTTCTGGAACCTTCTAGGTCGACTTCCAAACACTACCGCGGTCTGACTGACACGGTGCACACGCTCACACATGTATGTGTCGGATCAAAACATGCAGTCAGGCGCACGGAGGGTCGGGGGGAACCACGCAGCGTAGGGAGTACGGTCGGCGACACGGCCAGCGCCGTGTGGCGAGCACAGTGTCACGTGCAGCGATGCCGGGTCGCCGCGTGGACCTGAAGCTAAGGCACCACCCGTGACAGCCGCACTGCAGTTCAAAAATTCAAAAACGGGGCGCCTGGGGGCTCCGTCCGTTTAACGCCCGACCTCAGCTCAGGTCACGGTCTCGTGGTTCGTGAGTTCCAGCCCCGCGTCGGGCTCTGTGCTGACAGCTCGGAGCCTGGAGTCGCTTCAGTCTGTGTCTCCCACTCTCTGCCCCTCCCCCGCTCACCTTCTGAGTGTCTCAAAAATAAATAAACATTAAAAACTTTTTAAAATTCAAAAATAAAAATAGCACTGACACACACACATACTTAGATTGCATTGTTTTTTAAATTTTATTTTATTTCTCCTACCCCATCCCCACCTCTGCAACCAGTCATGTGTTCTCTTCTTCTATGGGCTGGTTGTGTGTGTGTGTGTTTATGTGTGTGTATATGCGTGTGTGTGCATCTGCACATGTGTGTGTATGCATGAGTGCATGCATGTGTGTATGTGTGTGTGCATGTGTATCTTTGTATGTGTGTGCATGTGTGTATGCATGTGTGCATGCATGTGTGTATGTGTGTGCACATGCACATGTGTGTATGCATGTGAGCATGTATGTGTGCATGTGTGTATGTGTATCTTTGTGTGTGTGTGCATGCGTGTGTGTGCGTGTGTGTGTTCTTAGACCCCCACGAATATGAGAGGTCACATGGTACCTGTGTTTCTCAGGTCTGTTTCTCTTGACAGAATGTTCTGGAGGTGGGTCTGTGCTGTGACGAACGGCAGGGTCTCACTCCTTCCGTGGCCGAGGAACGTTCTGCGAGCGTTCGGCTCCTCCACCCGCTGTCCCTGGGGGCACGGGGCCGCTCCCAC
>NC_043709.1:1415190-1422889 GCF_006229205.1 Suricata suricatta
CCGTAGACGGCGCCCCCCACCCCTCAGCGCCCGGCGGACGGCGCCCCCCACCCCTCAGCGCCCGCAGATGGCGGGCTCCCAGCCTGCCCGTCTGGGTCTGCCTGGCCGGGGGCATCTGGACTCTCCCTGCCCTAGGAGCCTGGCCTGACTGAGGACCTTGGGTCTGTCACCGCGCGGTGGGGGTGGAGCCTAAAGCGACCTGGAGAAGGCGTGGGGTGCGCAGGGCCTGAGGGGGCGCAGAGTTCCAGCTCCCTGGGGCCCGAGGCCCTGGGCTCAGACCCGCTGCCTCTCCGCCCGCCGTGCCTGTTTCGCCCCAGACCCGGCACCTGCTCCTGCCCGGCCCTGGGTCCACACCCTCTGGCCCCTGGCCCCTGACCCCCACCCCGCTGTGCTGTTCGTCCCGGGGCCTCCCAGGCAGCCCGATAAAGCCAGCGAGTCAGAGCCAGTGAGGACGGCTCGGCCTGGGGGCGGCGGGTCCCGGGGGTCATGCAGCCTCCAGACAGCGCCCCGACACCTCGGGAGCCCTGGTAGGCCCGTGCACACGGGGCTCGCGCCCTCACCCACAGCTCGCCCCAGCTTCCCGGGTCATGCGGCGCTCAGGGTTTGCCCCGTGGTCACGGGCCTGCCACGGGCCGGTTGTGCGGATCCAGACCCGGGACCGCTGGGCTCCCCTCCCCCGCCTGGAGCGCCAGGCCCCTCGCCCGCGCTCACGGCTGCGTGTACCACTCGGGGACGGGCCTTCGGGGTGGGAAGTTCTGTGTCGTTTCGATTTAAGCAGATGTGTTTCCGCGTGGCTTTCCGAAGGAGTGTTCCGACTTGCGGCCCCGTCACCCGAGGCCCAGCGAGAGCTCTCTCCTTCAGATCTCGGCCCAGACGCCCCCCTCAGTGATGCTGCCTGAGAGGGAAGGTTGCTACTTCCTTGTTAAAATAAGTCGCATTTCCACAGGGGCGCCTGGCTGGCTGGTTGAGCGTCCGGCTTCGGCTCAGGTCCTGATCTCACGGTCCGTGGGTTCGAGTCCCCGCGTCGGGCGCTGTGCTGACAGCTCAGAGCCTGGAGCTGCTTTGGATTCTGTGTCTCCCTCTCTCTCTGCCCCTCCCCTGCTCACACTCTGTCTCTCAAAAATAAATAAAACGTAAAAAAATAACCTTTTTTAAATAATTTGCCTTTTCTGGCTTCTTACGACCCGTGTGACTTTCCCTACGGCGTCTGGCCGTTGGGGGCTCTGCCTGAGCGCCCGTGCCCGCCGTGTGCCTGGCCGGGTCGTCTCTTGTCCGGTTAGAACCCCACCCACGTCACAGCCGGTGCCCCGTCCCTGCTCTGTGCGTTGCGGGCCGTGTCCCTATTAGTTTTCCTCTGGGCTATGGTCTCTGACACCGCACATTTGTGTCAACACAGTGACATATGTTTCTCATAATTTTTTTCTTTAATAGCTTCTTCGTTTCCAAAATTCATTAAAAATATTTGCCTAAACCATAGGTTACACAGATATTCCCTTTCTTCTAAGACTTTATTGTTTTATATTGTAAAATGTGATTAGCTGACGCATCTGCTCCGGGTTCTGGCTCGAGCTGAGCTGGGAGCCGGTGTCATTCGCCTCCACGCAGGCGGCCCTGGGGTCTGTGTCCCCTCCTGGCTGCCAGGGCCCCGGTCGACGCAGTGGCCAGGCCGTGGGGGCGGGGGTCACCCCACGGGTCGGAGGAAGCCGGCCTGGGAGGTCCCCAGGGCTGCTCTGGCCACCGGCTTGTCTGGAGGAGACGAAGGGGCAGGGGGCTGCTCTGCGTGTTCCGTTAATGGGGGGCCCCTTGTGGGTCCAGACGTCGCTGCCCTAATGCTCCTCACACCGCGACTGGGGGTCGAGCTGAGGGCGCTCCGTCCTTGGGATCGGCCACCTCTGGGCACCGCCAGGCAGGGAGGGGGGCACGGAGCCGGGCCGGCCCGCAGGCAGCTGGCAGTCCTGGAGAGGGGCCGCGAGTCCAGCTGTGCCCGCGGGGGGCTGCCGGCCGGCATCGGTCACGGAGCCTCCACCTCCAGGAAGATGAGTGCGGCGTCGCTGACCACTTCTATTTCCCTTCTGGGAGCTGAGAACCGGGAAGGCACAATTCAGCGCACCCCGAGGTAACCCGAAATAGCGCCCATCCAGAGACTCACATCGATCCTCCGGCGCATCCATCAAAATGTCAGTTCTCCCGGTGCGGTTTTGTCTTATTAATGCTAATTTCTTCCGTGGAAACCCTGGCGACTTTGCCGTTCAGTGCTGAGCAGGGAGCCGGGAGAAACGCTTTGCATTTCTGCTCAGCGGACGCCCATCCCCGGCTTGTTTATGCCAGCTGACGGCCGCCTCACTGCTTGGCCCGGGGCTGGGGCTGGGCCGGCGGTCCCCAGAGGCGGCCACAGCCTCTCAGCTCGGGCTTCCCCGCCCCATCGTCCCCCCCGGCACGATTCATTCCCGCGTGCGGCTCCACGCCGCCCCAGCCTGCCCCACACGCCCCGAGGAACGCCCGGAGTGTCACTCTGCGTGGGGACGAAGATGGCCTCACCCTGACCCCGCTCCCTCCAGGTTCTTGGGTCCCTCGCCGCCACCTCCCGCCTCACTCTGCCGCCCGGGCCTCGGGGCCCCAGGACGTACCCCCACCCCCGCGAGTTTGGGACAGGTGCGGCGGGCGGGGGTGGCGCCTGTGGGTGCAGGTGGGGGTCTGGGGCACTCACCCCCCGATCCCCGATTCTCCCCTGAAGAAGGGTCTCCCTGCGGCTGCTCAGGACACCAGCAGCTTAAGTAACACGCTTGGAAGTGATTCGAAGGGTCAGAAATCAAGATCCCATTTGGCAGAAATGCATAATGAACAGCCAGTCAGCAGATCTGCAGAAAATGTGGTCGATAAGGAGACAAGGAAGGGATGAGCAGGAAGAGGGGTGGACGCCGGCCAGCCGAGCGCGCCGCAGGGGGAGGCAGGGCGGGCGCGCGGCCTGCACCTTCCAGACGCTCCTTCCCCAGGGACGCTCACGGGACGCCCACGGGACGCGCGTTGACGCCCGTCCCCCTCCCCTGACCGTCCCCAGGCGCCTGCGGCTCCCGGCCCTGGCGGTGACCCCACCCCCGTGGCGGCCCTGTCCTGGGCAGGACAGACCCCAGGGGAGGGGGACAGCGGGCAGAGCCTCCGACCAGAGCTCCCGGGGACCCCGGGCCACGAGCTGGGGAGCGCCTCCTCCTGGTGACTCACGCCCCTGGCTGGCGGCCTCACCCAGGCTCAGCGCCCAAGACCACGGTGGCTGCCGGAGGCGGGCGGGCAGGCAGGGACCGGTGGACAGAAGGCCCCGGGTCCGGGTTTTGGGACAAGCAGGAGGAAGGCAGGGACCCGCGAGGAAGGCGCTGAGGCGCACGGTGAAGGCGGCTAACAAGTCACCCAACGTGTTACAGAGCGAGAAGGTCCCGCGAAGTGAAGGTGCTGTGGCCTTGGCGGCTCTGACCCTCCAGGAGGGGATTTCGATGGAGTCGGTGCGATTATTAAGGTTACAAGTCAGTGAATCACTTCATGTCGTTAATGGACATCAATGTATTAAATGCATTTCCTACTTTACTCATGTTTCCTCCTGAGACCTATTCTAAATATACATGAAACCACAGCACATAAATAGCGTAAAAAACACAGTTCACTCATCATTGTCCTTAAAAGAATTTAAAAATCGTCCATTTGTTTCTCATTATTATTATTATTTTTTAATTTTCTTATGTTTTTTATTTATTTTTGAGAGACAGAGAGAGACAGCATGAGCAGGGGAGGGTCAGAGAGAGAGGGAGACACAGAATTTGAAGCAGGCTCCAGGCTCCGAGCTGTCAGCACAGAGCCTGACATGGGGCTCGAACCCACGAACCATGAGATCATGACCTGAGCTGAAGCCGGACGCTTAACCGACTGAGCCGCCTGGGTGCCCCTCTCATAATTATTTTTGAAAAAACAGATACGGCTGTGAGTGAGGCTCCTTCTCTGCCTGTCCCTCCGGCCTCCCCTGCCGAGGAGACACCAGGAGGCGGAGGCAGCGTCTTTTTATCTTTCTCCACTTCTTCCTGCTACTAGTGGAGTAGAGGTGGGAGGGCTGGAGCCCTGGCAGCCCTCGGAGAGCATGAGGCACCTTGAGAACAGAAGCTATTCACAAAGGACGGTGGAGCAGAAATATGATGGGAGCCCTTGGCCCTGGCGTCCCCACGAGCCACACACGAGCCCTGGGTCTGGGTCTTTACACATAATTTTATGAGAGAAAAGCAACTTTCCGTGTGTTCAGTCTGCTTTGTTATTGAGGTTTCCGCCTGGTGCGGCTGTGCTGTGTCTAACGGGAGAGAGCCACTCTCCTTAACCAGGCGGCCACCGGCCCTTCCGTGTTCCGACGAGGATGCACACGTAGTCCAGAGCCACGCTTCACACTGTCCCCTGGACGCCGCGCCGGCTCCGCGGAAATGCACCCCGCACCTTCTCCGGAGACCACCCGTCCCGCTAGATCCGAGGCTCCTTTGTTCCTGTCCGTCTCACGATTGGGTCCCACCCTGCCCCCGGAGCGTCCGCCTGATTTTGCACCTTCCTGCCGCTAAAACCAGTGCAGGCTTCAGGCTCCGGCAACCTCCTTCCTCTCGTGCGCGCTCGCAGCTCGGCCGGTGGGAGTCTGGGGAGGGGGGTCGGGGCCACGGGACTGTGCGGCCACCCCGCTGCCTGTCCCCCGCGGGACGGGCCTCCGGCCGCCTCGGCCCTGGCTGTTTGCAGCTCTGATGGTCCGAAGCTGTGACTTTCATGCTGTCTCCCCCGAACTTTCCTGACGAATAAGTTCGGGCCTTTATGGTCTCCCCTTCTCTGTGAGATGCCTGCCCCGATCTCCCCTGACGTTTGCTCAGCGCCCACGTTCACGTGCTGCTCCGCCCCGTCTTCCGGCTCTGACAGCGGCCCGGGGCGGCCCGCGCCCGGTTTAACGCAGTGGAATCAGCCAGGCGTCTCCCTTATGACCCCGGCTGCTCTGGGCCTGAGTCACGTCCCGTTTCTCCTCAGAGTCACAGACCCAATCCGTGGTTTCTTCTGAAATGTGTTCATGTTTTAGTTTTAAACATTAGGTCATTCACCCATTTGGAATTCAGTTTTATTTTTGACACAGGTTCAGGATGCATTTTATTTTTCTTCCATTTGGAAAGTCAGTCATCCCAGCGCCACTTCCCGCCCCCCGGGCTGTCCCTTCTGCCCCGCGATGGCCTCTGGACGGCCCAGACCCGACCCGCACACCCTCTCCTCTGCAGCAGGCCCCGTTCTGCCCCTCGGGGCTGTTGGCACACTTTCTCCCGAAGGCTTCTTGCACGTCTTCTTCCGCGTCCTCGCGGAGGACTGACTGACGGGGTTCCTGGCCGCCCTCCCCGCCGGGTCCCAGGGGCGAACGGGGCAGAGGTGGGCCCGGCATCGAGGAGATCGCCTCCGACGGTGCCCGCTCTTCCAGGGTTTTCTAGGCAGGTCGTCACAGCTGTGAGTCCTTCAGAGGAAAAATAAAGGCAGCTTTTGCCTTTCTTTCCGGCTCTGACCCCGTTCTCTCCCTCCCTGTTACTGCTCTTCTGGCCAGGACCCTCCCGACACCAGGCAGCGGGCACCCCGCGGGCCCTGCGCTGGGTCTGCTGTTTCACTAGGTTGTCACCCCGCCAAGAACAAGCCTGCGGGTTTCTTGGTTCTCTCCGGCGTTCTTTCATTTCCGTGTCCTTAGTCGATGGCCGTTCACGGTTCCTCCCCTTCTCCGGGGCCCGTGGCCGTCAGCCCTCCGGGACAGCTGAGTCCCCGGCGGTCAGCGGGCGGGGGCGCCGGGACCTGGCCCTCCCCGGCGGAGGTCCCCTAACCCGTGCTGGACACCCCACGACCCCAAAATCCACCTGTCTGGGGTTAACCCGTCGAGACGTGGTGACAGCTGAGTGATCATCCCCAGGGAGAAACGATCCCTGAAGGCGGGGACAGCCACGTCACCTGCAACACGGGGACCCGGCTGGTTTACTGAGGTGAGCTTCCTGGCATCAGCGGGTGGAAAGACGGAGCCTCAGTGTCCTGCAGCTGCCACCCGGGACGCGGCCGGGTGGGGGCGGGGGCGCGGGGCAGCGCGGCGGGACTGTGGGGGCTGGAGGGCGGTGCAGTGTGGTGGGGCAGGGGGGCTGTGAGCAGAGGCCGGGGGCCACGGGAGCCGCCACACGGGGCCCTGGCTGCACGGGGATCCGGAGACAGGGGAGTTCAGGAAAGAAGCGTCTGCTCAGCAAGATGCCAGAAATCGAGACCCCTGGGAAGGAAAACGCCAGTTGCTCCCCGACTCCTGGCCTTAAGAGGTAAGATTAAGACTCTAATAAAGAAAATACCCAAGAAGTCCCTTGCTTGGATAAAGTCACTGAGATAAAGGGTGTGGCCTTTGTTTTCGAAGCTGAAATCCCCCTGGAAGCAAACAAGAGAGGAGGAGAGGGACAAAGATGGACAGGGGAGGGGCGGGCAGGGGACGGGGACGCACGGCCGTGCACGGGAGCGGAGGCACAGAGACAGACGCCTGGACGCCCTCATCGCAGCCCGTCTGACAGACGGACGTGGACAGGGTCCTGAAAATGCACAGGCAGACCTGCTTGCCCCTCACGAGCCCCGCGGACACCCCTGCACCCGGACAGGTGCGAGTCCGGCGTCCTCGGGGCCACGAGCCGTGAGCTGGTCCTGCTGGGTCTCGGGCCTCCCTCCTCACCTGGACACTGAGTCCAGTCCACCGACAGTCCTGCCGCCTGGACTTCCGGGCCCTTCCGGAACTGATGGTCAGGGACATCTCTCTGCTCGGCGCGCCCGTAAGTCTTGGGGACCCTCCGGAGCAGGGGGACAACCGTCAACATCAGCGAGTGCTGTGGGCTGGCACCCGGACAGACTCTGCGGCCCCTTGCAGACGTGCGTTTAGCCCGGTGAGTGCATGGGGGTGTCTCTGTGACCCAGCAGGGCCCCCTGATGGGGGGTGCAGCCTGACCCCACTGCCCGAGGGCCTGTCTGTGCCCTGAGGCCGTGCTCACAGGCCCGGGAGTCACACTGGCTGCTCCAGGCGCCGGTGGATGTGACCCGCCTGCTTTCCGTGCTCCTGGGTGCTCCCTGCCCCTCTCCCAGATGTGACTGCGCAGAAGATGGGCAGTGCCGTGTTAGGGTCAGGGCTGGCGTGCAGCTGGCACACGCAGAAGCCGTCCCAGACGCAAGGGAGGGCCCCTTGCAACCCGAGGGCGGCTCCCTGCTTGGACACGGCGGGTGTGCACTGAAGTCGCCGGAAAGTGGGCGCCAGTCAGCCGAACCTGGGCCTCGCACCGGCCTCGTCCCGAACGACCACGGCCACCCAGGCCTGCAGGCCGCCTGGCGGCGCCCACAGAGCAGGGGGCGGGGCCTGGGCTCGGCCGCGGTGACCGGCAGCCGGGTCCTCCGGGCTCACGTCAGGGCCACCACCTCCTCCCGGACTCCGAGGTTGCACATTGTGGTCTGGGGTTGCAGCCGGCTCAGAGCTGTCCCCTCGTCTCTGCTGTCCCCCATCTCTGCTGTCCCCGTCCCCCTGTCCCCCCGTCCCTGCTGTCCCCATCCCCCTGTCCCCCCGTCCCTGCTGTCCCCGTCCCCCTGTCCCCCGTCCCCCTGGCCCCCATCCCCCATCCCCCTGTCCCCCATCCCTGCTGTCCCCCATCCCCCTGTCCCC
>NC_043709.1:1422989-1440102 GCF_006229205.1 Suricata suricatta
GAGGAGGAGCTGAAGGGGAAACAGAAGTTCATCTTTCCAGTGGCTTCTGCGTCCTCCTCAAGGACACTGTACGGTGTCCTAGCCTTCCTCCGGGCCCCCTGCTCCCCACACCCCTGCCCCCACACCCCTGATCCCCACACCCCTGCACCCCACACCAGCTGCCCCATACCTGCCTCCATTATTTTGCTAATTAGGAAAGTCTTCCTCAGTTGGATCAGCTTTGGGGAGACTCCCAAGAGACTTTGCAAGTGTGAGGGGTCTTCCTGGGCAGGGGAGGCTGTCTCCCCATCACCTCCATCCCCACTGTCCCCCCCGCCCCCAGCTGTCACCTCCATCCCATTGTCCCCGCTGTCCCCCTGCCACCCCTCATCCCCACCACCCCACGACCCTGGCTGTCACCTCCATCCCGCTGTCCCTGCTGTTCCCCCACCTCCACCTCTGTTCCCGCTGTCCCCGTGGTCCCCGTCACTCCGCACCCCAGTTCTCAGCCAGAAACTGCAAATTTTGCCCAAGTGGCAGCACACGTGGTCCTTCCCCATTTCCCTGCATTTCTCTCCCTCTTTTAAATGTTTAAGGGAAAAAACGCCCCTGGGTCTTGAGCAAATGTTCCTCTTAACGGCCCCACGGAAAGAGGGGACGGGAAGGCGCCATGATGGCCTCCCTCCTTTCTAATCATGGAAAATTGACCTATTGAGGAAAATGAAATTTAGATTTCCTGCTGAAGCCACAGACGGCCTGCCAGGCCCCGGCCCGGGCCGCTCCGGGGACGACAGGACGCATGTCCACACAGAGGGGCCCGCGGGTCCTCGTGTCAGCTCAACGACACGAGCAATTTTTCTCTCAAAAGCTGCTTCAGATCCTGAGTGAACCGGAGGTGCCCAGGAGCGGCTGTCCGCATGGTGAGGGTCGGCTTCCAGAACATTGGGGTGAACCTCGCGCAGCTCAGCTGAGCAGCTGGGGAGAAAACCAGCCACGGCCCCGGCGCAGCGGGGAGGCCGTGGAGGGCAGAGCGCGGGGCTGGACGAGGAGGGTCCACCGAGGACGGACGTCCAGCCGGGCGCTGCTGACCCCTCGTTCCCGCGGTGGCACCGTCCGTCCTCCTCTGCGGCCGCCCGGGCCACAGGGACGTGATTCGGGGGATGGCAGCCCCGCGGTGACCCCCGTGGCTCTCACACTCGGGGTCGGGCCCCATCTTGCTCTGACATGCAGGGTCCTCAGGACGGGGGACCTGCCGCTGTCCTCACGCCCTGAGCGCCCTGCCCGTCCCTGGGGGCAGCACGGCGGTCCTGTCTGGGGACGAGATCCTGACGGCAGAGGTGCCAGGGAGGGAAAACACACGGTCCCCTTGCCTGTGCGCACAAAGCTGCTCACACCCGCCGTCACCCGGTGCGCAGAGGCGCCGCACCCCTGCACTCGGTCGCCCATCCAGCATCGCCGCCTTCCAGGCACCTGACCGGCCCAGCGCCCCTCGTCCCGCTCCGGGGCCTGCCCATCGTGACCCCTGTGTCTCCGCCCACATGTGGGTTCTCCGGAGGAGCGCCTCCTCCTCCAGGCCCGGCCGCAGCCCAGCACCGGCTCCGAGAAGGTTCTGTGGTTTGGGGACGAGGCACCCAGGTCCTCGCCGAGAGCTGAAGGCAGATCAGATGACGCAGGGGTGCTCAGATGGGGCCTTGGGACCCGGAGCAGCAGCCCAAGCCCGTCCGGGTGCGGAGACGGCCCGGAGTCTCCCCAGGGACCCGCTGGCACCAGACGCCCCGGAGCAGTGGGGTCCCTTAAGCAGCTCATTGAGACACTTCGAGGTGATGGCTCTTTTTCTTCAGATAAGAAGTGTTTAATTTACACAGTTGTGGGCGGATCCCTGACGGTCAGCTGGTCTGCAGTGACACAAGACGTTCTTGGCAGCACGCTGACGTTTGTGAGTCTTCCACACGCTCCCGGCCAGCACAGCGCACCCCAGGGTG
The DNA here is from genome assembly GCF_006229205.1 of Suricata suricatta. Classification (NCBI taxonomy): domain Eukaryota; kingdom Metazoa; phylum Chordata; class Mammalia; order Carnivora; family Herpestidae; genus Suricata; species Suricata suricatta. The sequence continues at coordinate 1,424,951 of NC_043709.1, forward strand.
GGGTGGAGGCCCCTGGGCGGATGGGGCCGTGGGTGGGGCTCCCCAGACTCAGGGACGGGACTCTTGGGCTGTTCCCGGGCCCACGTGCAGCCGACTGGACGGCCGAGGCACAGAGCAGACGGGGCAGCACAGCCTGTGCGGATGGTCACTGACTCCAGCTCACACAGCGGTCCCCAAGCCCCAAGCAGGCCAGGGCTGCTGGCAACCAGGCTGAGACCCAGCCCCAGCGTTCCTGCCCTTGGGCTGTGGGCACAGGACTGAGGGCTGGCTAGGAAGGACATGGGCACAGACTCGGCTACCACTCCATGTGCACCAGAGCGGGGTCCTTGCTGGACCTATGGGTGCCTTTTAATTCAGAACAAAAAGGAGAAAGCTGTCCCTGAAGGGATGCCCCCCAGTGATGGCAGCCGCCCCACAGACCCCTGCCAGGGCCGCCCAGACCTCAGCGGTGCTTGCAGGGGGGTCCTTGCAAAGGGAGCTGGCCGGTGAGGCTGAGACTGGCCCACGGGGCCCCTCGGGACAGCCCTGGGCTCGAGCGGGCACTGCCAAGGCCGAGGACCTAGGGGGCGCTTGGTGCTCTGCAGCCCACTCCACACCCCTGCCCGGGCCCCCACTCCCCTCGCCAGCCAGGTATGCGCAGGGGTGGGCGGGTAGGGCTCGGGGCCATTGCCCGGCACGTGTCTTGGTTCCCACAGGCTGTGGCCTGGACTTGACCCCGTGTCTGGCAGGGCGTGATGGAGAAAAAAGAAAGGACCAAAATGCAAAGGGGCGCAGACAGGGCCCCTCCTGCCCATCCCCCACCCGGGCCACCCGGGCCTCTGCTCGGCGGCCTGTGCACAGGGACGTGGACGGTGAGTGGCCATTCCTCGTGACGGCGGAGGGCGAGCCTGCAGGGGCGTGGGGGTGGGAGACCTTGCTGGAGGGACGCGTGTCCGCACGCACACAGGTGCTCATGTGCCCTCATGCACAGGCATGCACAGGTGCCCACATGCACACACACGTGCACACACCTGCACACACGCACGTGCCCACACACATATGAATGCGCACACACTGGCACACACCTGCATACACGCACACGTGCACACGCGTGTGAATGTGCACACATATGCCCGCGTGAACACAGATGTACACACACTCAGAAACGCACTGATGCACACACCCACATGCACACACATGCACATTACACCAATGCACACACACATATGCCCATGCGCACCCATGCCTACAGGCACCCATCTGCACACATACACATGCACACACATGTGACTGTGCACACATGTGCCTACATGAACACAAGTGTACACACTCAGAAACGCACTGAGGCACACACATGCACACACACGTGACCATGCACACTCATCCCCGCACACATGCCCACATGATGCACACATGCCCCTGTACACTTGTGCACACGCACACACATGCCCGCATGAACACACATGCCCAGAATTGCACACATGCACGTAGGTGATTTCTCTCAACGAACTGCAAACCCAGCCCAGGAAACAGGTGGGCAAGTGACAGAGTGACGTCAAGGTGTGACAGGTCGTCCAAAACACCGTCTCCAGATCCGGGGCTCACGAGCAGTTCTGATCTGAAATACGGAGACTTCCTTTCCCTTGCCTTTACCCTGCAGAACCCCACACAGGACCCCACGACACCGGGAACCCCTGGGCGGTGCCAGCCCCGAGCACCAGGACCCCAGGCCGCCTGCTCGGTGCCCAACGGCCCAGAGGGGCTTCTGCAGGTGGTTCGGGCCTGGTTTGGGGAGGAGGCCCCGCCCGCTCGGGCCCTGACAGCCGCCACCCACGCGGTGGAGATGTAAATCTCTTTTTGAAAGCAGTACTTTTTTTTTAAATTTCTTGTCATGGTCACCAATTACCCCATTTTAATGCCAGTTTCCTGTCTTGCTTCAAATGCAAACCACTGCGGCTAGATCCGTGGAAAATTCCCAAACCAGAGCCTGGCTTCTCCGAGAAAATGACTCAGGGGCGTTTCCGAGTGCGCATCTGGAGCCCGAGCAGTGAGACCGACCTGTTCCAGGAGCGCGAGTCCCTTTCGTGAAGCTGGCCAAAACAACGTGATAAAGACACGAGGTCTCCCGCAAACACCCTCAGCTCGCGGGGGCAAGGGGGCGGCTCGGAGGACCCGAATCTCATCCTGCTCCTCGGCCGGCCACCCGGGGCGCCCTGCGGGCTCAGCCTGCCCTCAGAGGATGGGGGACACGGGTCACCTGCCGTGTTCTTCAACACATGAGTCCTTTGCCCCCTGTCTCTGCCCACGCCCACGGCCGGGCACGTGCGGCTCTGGGCCAGCAGAATGCCCCACTGGCACTGTCCCAGGGGTCTGATGCGAGATGCTGAGTCTTTTTTTTTTTTAATTTTTTTGATGTTTTATTTATTTTTGATACAGAGGGAGACAGAGCATGAGAGGTAGAGGGTCAGAGGGAGAAGGAGACACAGAACCGGAAGCAGGCTCCAGGCCCTGAGCTGGCTGTCAGCACAGAGCCCGACGCGGGGCTCGAACCCACGGACGTGAGATCTGACCTGAGCCGAAGTCGGAGGCCTAACCGACTGAGCCCCCCAGGCGCCCCGTGAGATGCTGAGTCTTGAGTCTTCTCAACACGGATCCGGTTCAGGAGTTAACTGTAAGCATGTGCCCACTGAATCTTACTGAGATGTGCGTGCTGCGGTGAGAAGCCAGAGAGGCCTGTGCGCATGCCCGACGGTGACATTCTGCAAACCCCCGGTAGAATGTGTTGATCTCCGTGTAACCCCGCCTGACTCAGATTTCCCCGGGGTTGGTGGTGCTTGTGGGTGTGTGCCTTGTTCCACACAAGCGTAGCGCCCGGACAGGCTCATGCACCTGCAACACCAGTGGAGACACTGAATGTCTCCATCCCAAGCACCGTTTGGGACCACTCCCCAAGTGCCGGTCAGTCCTCCATTTCCAGGATCTTTCCATGTCACACTCGTCTGGGACTGGATGTTAGTTCCCTGGAGATGGGCCAAGCTGTACGGACCAGGGGTTTCGTCTGTGTCTCCGGGTGTGTCCCGTGATGTGGGGGGAGGCAGCTGGGCCAACCACCGGCCGGCTGAAGGACAGACGTCCACCTTGTTTTCACGTTGCGGGTGTTCCCAGTGAGGCTGCGGTAAAGGTCGGTGTCCATGCCGCATGCCTGCAGGTTCTCGTTTCTCCGGGTGTGAGTGCCGGGCTGTTTGGTGATCGCATGCGGAGGTGTGTGAGTGGTCCTACTGTGCGCGTCCACAGAGGCGTCACTACCTGCACGGTTTCGCGGCGGCCACGGGAGCCAGACTTCAGGCTGCCCATCCGTGTTGGCGCACCCCAGTGTTCCGCGTGGTCGTCCACCATCGGTGATGCTTTCAGCGGGAGCCCGTCCATGTCTGTTCCCGTGGTCCAGTTGGGTTGCTGGTTTCCTATGTTAAATTTTTAGAGTTTTTATAAATTCTTGATGTGTGGGTTTAGGGGCGTTTTCTCTAAGCAGCTCTTTCCTCGTCTTCTCATCCTTCCCATGGATTTTTACAGGGGAAATAACTTAATTTTGGTGAGGTTCGATTTGTCGGGTATTTCCTTTTGGATAATGCTTTGCGTGTCAGGTCTAAGAGATGCTCACGCAACTGGAGACAGATTGTGTGGGGGGGGAGGGTGTTTAGCTGTATTTCACGTTTAATTCCATGGCCCAGCCTGGGCTAGTTTTGTAGAAGTCTGACGCTTAGGGGGAAGGTCATTATCTTTCCCCGAGGAAGTCACCTGCCCCGGGGCCATTTGTTGAGAAGGTGAACTTCTCTAGTGAACTGGCTTCGTATTTTTGTTAAAAATCGGCTGGACCTGCTTGTGTGGGTCCCTCCCTGCCCTCCGTCCTGTTGTGCTGGTCGGCGCGTCCACCCCGTGGGCTAGCGCCGCTCACGCTGTTGACTTCGGCCGGCTGAAAGCCAGGCCATCGACCGAGCGATTCCGGCCATGGTCTTGTTCTTTCTCAGGAGCATTTTAGCCATGTTAAGACCTGTGCCTTTCCGTGTAAAAATAAGAGTAATTATGTCTACGTGGACAAGACACGTTACTGCAATTTTGATAGGAACTGCGCTGGACACAAAGCTCAGTGAGAGAAAGAGGAAATGGCGCCCACATCGTGTGAAGTTTCTGGTCCGTGAACACGGGCTTCTCTGCATGCGGCTGGGTCTTCTCGGAATACTTTCATCTGCAGTTTTAAAACGTTCAGCACAGAGATCCTGCCAGGTTTTGCTCCGTGCCTGCCCCAAGTGAAGTACCTAATTTTCTCTGAATTGATCGTGAACACGGTGGTGCTCCCAACTTAATTTCCTTGTGCTCTGTTTTATCTCCTGCCAACGATAGGTTTGCCAATGACTTTTGTGTGTTGGTCTTGTGCCCTGTAATGTTGCTGGACTCATTTTTCTGGGGATTTATTTATACGTTTCTGGGATTTTCTGTTTGAAGATAATTGTGTCATCTGCAAAGAGAAATATTTTTATTTCTTTCTTTTAAACCTGCCGGTCTTTTGTCCCTTGCCTTGTGCCAGTGGCTTGACCTTCCCGAACTGTGTTTATACTGATCAAAAGTAGTGAAAATGGACATTTTTGCCTTGCTTTCAGTTTCAAGGGAAACACAGTCAGTATGTGAGCCTTAAACGTAACTGCAGCTATGAGCTTTCAGTGACTGCTCTTGATCAAGGATAGCCACCCCTACCTGGCTGGGAGCTTCTTCACAAACAAGGGTTGCATTTCATCAAATCCTCGCTGGGCCTCGTTTGATAGGATCATATGATTTTCTTCATCCGGCTGTAGATATGATGGACTACTTGGATTGACTTGCCGGTGTCGCACACGTGGGAGAAATCCCACTTGGTTATGATGTGGAATTATTTTAAACATTATGGGATTCGGTTTGCTAATATTTTTTAAAATTGCTTTTGCATTTAAGTTTGTGAGAAATATTCATCTGTGGTTTTCTCATTGTGGTACTGCCCTTGTTTGGTTTTGGCGCTAAGGGAACCCTGGCTCCTATGTGTTGGGGCTTGTTCCTTCTCTGTTTCCTGAAAGATATCACACAAAATTAATTCTTCCTTAAGCATGTGGCAGAATTCTCCAGGGGCACTCTGAGCCTGGAGATATCTTTTTCAGGAGCTTTTCAATTACAGATTAAATTTTTAAATGGTTATAGGACTATTTATATAATCTATTTCCTCTTGGTTGAGTTTTGATAGTCCAAAGCATCAGGGAATTGCTCTTTTAAGCTACAGAATGTGAGAATCGAGTTGCTTGCAGTATTGTATCTTTGAAGGCTGTGGGGTCTGTAGTGATGCCTTCTAGTGTGCTCATAATATTGGTGAATTGTCCTTTACTCTGCTAGAGGTTTAAAGATGTCACTCATTTTGTAAAGAACCAGATTTTTGTTTAATTGATTTTCTCTATTGTTTTTCCTATTTTCAATTTCAGTTTTTTCTCCTCTTATCTTTATTATGTCCTTCTTTCTGCTTGTCTGGGGTTAATTTTGCCTTTCTTTTCCTGGATCCTTTCAGTAACTTAGATGATTGATTCAAGACAATTTGTCATTTCTTTTTTTATTTAAAAACATTTCTTAAATGTTTATTTATTTTCAAGAGAGAGAAACAGACAGAGTGTGAGCAGGGGAGGGGCAGAGAGAGAGGGAGACACAGAATCTGAAGCAGGCTCCAGGCTCTGAGCGGTCAGCACAGAGCCTGATGTAGAGCTTGAATCCACAAACCGTGAGATCATGACCCGAGCCAAAATTGGACACTTAACTGACTAAGCCACTAGATGTCCCAACAATTTGTCATTTCTTATGTAAGCATTTAGTGTTATCAATCTCATTCTCTGCACTGACTTAACTGCATTCCACAGATTTTCATGTGCTGTGTTTTTTTAATTGAAAACTATGTAGTTTAGTTTTTAGTATATAACTGTCAAGTTGGCTAACATACAGAGTATATAGTGTGGTCTGGGCTTCAGGAGTAGATTTCCGTGGTTCATCGCTTACACACAACACCCACTGCTCATCCCAACAGGTGCCCTTCTCAATGCCCAGCACGCATTTTCCCCTTCCCCCCGCCCCCCTCACCAACCCTCAGTTTGCTCTCCGTGTTTAAGAGTCTCTTAACACTTGACTGCCTCTCAGTTTGTAACTATGTTTTCTCCTTCCCCTCCCCCACGGTCTTCTGTGAAGTTTCTCAAATCCCATATAAGGTCCTTAGAACCTTCTTTAGTCTGTGGACCACGTAGAAGTGTGTTGAATGTCCATGCATTTAAAGACGCTTTTTTTTTTTAATGGATTTCTGGTTTGATTCCTTTCTGGTCAGAAGGCACACTCCACATGAGTTCACGGCTTATTTTATGGTCCAGGATGTGATCCCTGAGCACACAAACAGTGATGTGTACTGTGCCGCTGTGCCGTGTGGTGACTCTGTATCTCAGGTCTCTCCCCTGCTGACTTTCTGTCTGAGAGTCCTACCAGCCACCAAGAGGCCTGTGGCAAAGTCCCCAACCACACTATGGACCCATCTCTTCTCCTTTCAACCTCATCAGTTCTGCTTCCGTGCACCCCCCACCCATGTTTTTATTGTGGAAAAACACATATGTTTTACCATCTTAGGCCTTTGTAAGAGCACGGTTCAACGGCACTAGATACATTCACAGTGTCCGGGCCATTACCTCCATCGGTCCCCGTAGGTCTCATCCCGTAAGATGGAAACTCTGTCTCCACTTAACAACCCCCCCCACCCCCCACCCCTGGTGCCCGCACCTCCATCAATTTTGTCTCGTGTACTTTGCTGTTGCTTCTTCGTGAGGCTTGTTCTTTGGTGAGCACACATTTTAGGTCATCATACCCTCCCGGGAGGCGAATCCTTCTATCGTGACGTGATGTCCTGAGGTATTTTCTCGGTTTTGAAATCATTTTATTAGGTATTAACAGAGCCACTTCTTTTTAAAAAATCAATGTCTGTGTGGGGCGGGCCGTGTACTCTTCGTCTTTCTACTTCCAGCTCACCTTTGCCGTTGGATCTGGAATGAGTTTCTTAGAAGTAGTATATTCTTGGATTGTGTATTCTGCTTTCTTCTCTTTTTATTCTCTCTGCAAATCTCCATATTTAAACCATTTACATCTGTGGTAATTCCGGGGAGGTTGCCACTGACATCGGCCATCTTGTTATTTTCTATTTGTGTCTTTTCATCTCCTGCCACTGCTTCTCCTTCCTCGACTTCCTCGGAGTTGTCTGGGCCCATTTTAGGATTTTGTCTTTTTTTAACTTAGAGTGGTTTTAGTGTATCTTTAATGGTTTTTGGTGAATCTTTTTATATAGTTCTGTAATAGTTTCTCTGGATATATGTGTGTGTGTGTGTGTGTGTGTGTGTGTGTGTGTGTGTGTGTGTTTATATAAACCTTTAACAGTTTACGGCGCCGGCATCTCACCACTTCGACTCAAGTGTGGACTCCTCACTGCTCTAAGGTGCTTTATCTTGCTCACTTTTAAATATTGTCTTGGCCACTAAATGGTACCATCATTTTTATTTGAATCGTCAACTATGATTTATAAAACTCCACCGTGTGCGCCCATATTTCTTCTCTTTCCTTTCCTCTTTATTTCTTTCCGACGCTCCCAGATTTTTTCATTTATCATTTCCTTCCTGTTTGAAGGACTCACTTGGCCAGTCTTCAAGGGTAGAGCTGGTAGCGAAAAAATTTCTCTTAGTTTTTCCTCCTCAGAGAATGTTTTCATTTCGCCTTCGCTCCTGAAGTACATTTTGCCAGATACAGAATTCACAGCCAACAGTTCTTCGAGCAATTGAAAAATGATGTGGCGCTTACATCTGGTTTCAGATGAGAAATTCAGTGTCACTCAGTCTGATTCTCCTGCAGGTGATCATACCACCACTCTGGCTGATCTCAAAAGAATTTTTTTAAGTTTTCTGTAGTTTCCAGAACGTTAACTGTGGTGTCTTGGTATGAACTACTTGGGCGTGAAATCTGCATGTGTTGTGTTGTTCTATTGGATCTGCACATTTGTGTCTTTTACCAAACTTGGGAAGCTTCAACCAGTATTTCTTCAAGCCCCTTCTGTCTGCTCCTCCTTTACTCTGCGACGACACCGATAAAGATGTTAGACCCTGTGTTATTTTCCCGAGGGTCCCAGAAGCACCGCTCACTACTGGTGTCTGTTGACTTCCTTGTCTCGTCCAAGCTTGGGATTACTGCTCCATCTGCACTGAGGGGCCAGCGGCCGTCTGCTCTCAGTCTCTATGTGCTATTTGTGTTTTCTTGGGGTTTCTCCCAGCTCCTGCTTGTGCTGGGAAGAAGCAGTCTCCCCAGGCCCAGTCTCAGCAGGACGGGGTGCAGTGGGATGCCCACCAGCACCCCTGCCGCCCGGTCCCAGGCAGGGCAGGGGGCACCCGGCCAGGGGCAGCTCAGGGCCTTCCCGGACTGGCTGGGCCTTTCGCTGTAGCAGAGTCTCCTACCGGCTTTGCTGACTGGTGTCTGCTCCGTTTAGCAGGGGGGACGGGGTGAGGCCTGGCAAAGTAAGAGAGTGCCCCGGCCGTGGTGCTGGCAGGGACCCCATCGGATGCGGTCAGAGAAGCCTGACACGGGGCCTGGGGGGACTGAGCCTGGCTGGGCCGTCTCCGGCTGTGCACGAGGGGCCGGCAGTCTCTGGTCTCCCTTCCTCGTTCTCTTGGTGAGGGCATGAGACACCCCGGTGCTGTGCTGGTCCTCCGTCCCCTGCCCCCTGCGGCCTCACCTGCCCCTTGCCGTGTCCGAGAGGCTCTGCCCCCACTATGCCCAGACCTCATAGCCGGGCTCTGCCGGACAGAGCCCGGAGAAGTGAGGCCGCACCGTCTTATCTGGACCAGAGTCCACACACTTCTAAAATTGAGGTATTACACGCTTTATTATATATCTTAAAATCCACCGTCTGAAATACACAGTTCGGTGGTTTCTAGCATGTCCATGAAGTTGTGCCGTCTTTACCGCTTCCTGATGCCAGAGCACCTTCATGGTCCAGAAAAAGAAACCTCATCCCATCCCCGTGAGCGGTTGTCCCAAATCTGCCGGTCGGCTGAGCTCCAGAGGAGACAGGGTCCACACCGGGGAATTCATGGTCGGGGACGGAGGGACAAGTTACCACCAAACGCTCCATGTTGTAATTGTCGTGAAGGAGGTAAGAGACCAGGGAAAGACTGCAGGACCCGAAAGACCACGGGGCTGGCCCACCAGGGGCAGGAACAGGCGGTCCTGGGGGCCGAAACGCGAGGTCCGAGTCCACCACGCTGGCCAGAGCTGTGGGTTCCATCCACTCTAGCGAACGGACCCGGAGCCGAGGCTGTGACACACGTTTCTTTTCGTTGGTTTGGTTGGGTTCTGACGAGCAGGAATTATGTGTGTGCAGACACAGGCTGGGGGGCGCATTTCTGTATCCGCCGCAGCTCCTTCTTGCCATCAGGTGGTGGTAGGCGGAGTCCGGTGGGCGTGGCCACTGCGCCTGTGCTCCGGAGGCCCCGGGGGCGTGGGCAGTGACACCAGGTGTGCCTCTGGCACAGCAGACATGGAGGACAGGTGTCCGCAGCAGCCCCTCCGTCCGGCCCACCCGGATGGAAAGGCAGTGGGACTCACCTCCTCTGCCTCATGGGGCACTTGACCTGCACTCTCCCGGAGCCTCCGTCACTCAGAATGTCAGAATGTCACCAACATGGCCTGGTCCAGTGACCGGGGAAAAGTCGTCTGCCCAAGGAGAGAAGTCGGGAAGTGGGGGCTCCGGAGTTTCCCTCCCGGGGAAGAGGACGCACGAAGTGGGGGCAGGACACCGGGTCAGGCGCCAAGGAGGCTCGGGGAAGGGGTGCGGGCGGCTGGGCTCCACCGCGAGCGCACAAAGGGGCTGGAGCGGCCTCGGGGACGCCGCTGCCCCGCCTCCGCACCCCGTGTGGCTCCCGGGCTGAGAAGGGCGGGGACCCGTGTCCGGGGCTCCCTCGGCCCCTCCCGCAGGTGCGGTAGACTCCGACCGGTAAACGGCACTAAATGATTAGAAGTAAACGCTCCTGATCGGGACCAGAGGACCATTTATCATTTCAAACGCTTCCCCGGAGGTGCCCGCGCGCCGAGTGGCATTTATCCATCTTCTTGCGCACTGCAGCAGCCAATCAGAGCCAGCTCATCTTCCCGACTACAAAACCATGTACTGAAACATTTTTATACAATGCAAATGCTCAAGATTTATCATCTCCTGGGCCCATAACTTAGAATGCATTAGGCTAGTGTTATCAATTTTAGTAATAGGCTTCCCAGCTAAAATTTGGATCAACATCACTGGGTTTTTCAAAATTTCATTACGAGACTCACTGGAAACACAATATCCCATGAAGAACGCCTATTTCTCTTGTCGGAGTCGGGCTCGGCGCGCCGACGGCTGCCTGTGGCTGCTCGCCTCCCTCTTGGGGTTTCAGACCGCCTCGGCCCACTTGACTCTGTCGCCTGTGCTTCCCTGTATCTGCGTCTGCCGCTTTTGGGGTCTTCTCCACGCGTCTACGTGTTAAATTAGTCTACTCACATCCTTGATGTGTTTTCTTAGGATTCCCAGGAAAACAAGTGTTGCTTTTCACAGACGTATGGCTCCTGCTCCCCCGGGGGTGTTGGCGGTGCTTTTACAATAGGGCCTCTCCCCCCTCCCCCCTTCTCCCCGGGGACAGTCTGGGTCTGGCTCCTCCTGGGAAGCCGTGTGGTGGGCTTTTACTGCAAAGCCCAGACACCAGCTGAGAACCCTAATCTTTTTCCACGCTTGGGGGGGTGGCCTGGATCAGCCAGCCGCCCGGCCGCGGCATCGGGGGGACACGGGCTCCTGCCTCTCCCCCGACGGGACCCGGATCGCATGTCCCGCCAGCAGGAGGGGCCGCGTTCTCTCTGGAAGCTGAATGTCCCAAACACCTTCCCAGGGCGGAAGACCCACGAGGCTAATGCGTGTGGCTGGTAGTGTACATCAGCGAGGCCCCGTGGTGGGAACCCAGGGCCCCTCCTTACCCAACGTGGACCCCGTGATGCGTGCTCTCGACCCCCGGGCCCTGGGTGGTGCCCCCCGCAATGGCCAAGCCACAGGCAGGCACAGAACCAAGAGAGTGAGACTCTCACCTTACAGCAGGCGTCATAGGAAAACCCAGCAGGGCCGGGCGGGCTGACAGAGGGGCACGGGGAGCGGCGGAAACCGGCAGCGAGAGCCGAGCTGCTGAGGTTCCCGCGGAGCAGAGCTGTCCCCCAGCCCTGGCGGGAGGGCTGCATCTTTTTGCCCTCGTCTTTCCCCTACAGGAGGGGGGCTCAGATGCTGTCCCGGCGCACAGAATGTGCACCTGCACGACCGGCCGCAGCAGCTCCAAGCCCCTGAGCTGCCAGGCTCCGTGGGCGCGGCAGGGTCCCAGCGCCCCACCCGGGCCACCCGCAGTCAGGGCTCAGCTGTAAGGGGCAGAGACGCGTCCGCACACAGAACGTGGGGAGCACATACGGCCGTATGTCTGGGCCTGAGAAGCCAGTGGGCACATCGACCGTGGTGAGAGGCGACCCCACCACAGACAGCCTGACAGCTGAGCCCCGGCCTGAAGGACCCGGGCCCGGGGGAGGGGGTGCTGGACGGCCACAGGCCAGACCCACGAGGATGGCCGCATGAGGCACGGCTCCTGGGCCTCCACGAGGAATTGCCTCTCAGACCCCGAGCATGGGGATGCCTGCAGCTCGAGTCTGGGGGCCAAGTTGGATGGGCTGGGGGCCCGGGGTGCACGTGGGTCCCTGGCTCATGCAGGACACTCTCAGACCCTCTGCCTGCTCACGCTCCCCAGGGCCTGAGCCTCGCATACCATGTGCAGCGGTGTATTTGGAGATGTGCAGACAGGTACCTGTGGGTGTGGTGGGGGGAGAGAAGGGTCCTTCCGGGTCTGGACTCATGGCACTGATCCAGCACGTCACTAACCCCGCCCATCGGGAGAGCATCTTACCGTCAGGCCGACATCCATCCCCTAGCGGAGTCCGCAGGGAGGCTGGTGTGCCCCGCACGCCCTGCAGTCAGGGCCCAGAGAACGGGCTGTGCTGCCCAATTACAGGCACAGGAGGCACCGCCGCCACGTGGGCCACACTCGGGGTCGAGGAGCCACTGCCAGGCGTCAGGTACGAGCCGGCTTTGACTAACCCGCGGCCCATCCAGGCCTCGTGGGAAGGGGAGGGCACCCACGTGGTCGCGGCCGCCGTGGAGGGAGCAGGAGCCCCCTCTGGGGGTTTTCTCTGTGGAGCCCCCAGGGGGCTGCTCGCTGCAGTGCTGCCCAGCCTGAGAAGCTCCTAGAAGCCATCCATCAGAGATCATGGACCCACTGGCCCGGCCCCACCTGTGCCCATTGCTGATGACCCCACACATCCTCCCAAAGGTGATGCCACTGAACCAGGGGGGCAGAGTGTCAGTCCCTGGGCTGGTGACAGGTGCCTGGAAATTCCCAGGGACGTGTTCACATGAGCGACTCCCCCAGCTGAGGACAGAGGACAAGGCTGCCGGCCCGGCTCATCCTTGCAATTCTTTTTAAAAAGTTTAATGTTTATATTTGAGAGAAAGAGACAGAGAGAGACAGAGAGCGACAGAGCACGAGCAGGGGAGGGGCAGAGAGAGGGAGACACAGAATCGGAAGCAGGCTCCAGGCTCCCAGCTGTCAGCACAGAGCCCGACGCGGGGCTCGAACCCCCAGACTGTGAGATCCTGACCGGAGCCGCACAGGCGCCCCTCATTCTTACATCCTCAGTGTCAGCCGTCCCATGCCCTTTGTTCACGGCCTGGAGCCTCAGCGAGGAAGACGCCGGTGGGTGGGTGGGAGCACGTGGTGTCCTGCACGAAGCCCTTCGCTCCCGACAGCGGCCATGTGCCGTCCCGGGGGAGGGCTCACTCTTCCCTCTCCTGCACGGTCCTGGGACGTGGTCCCGGGAGGCCCACCGGGGCTGTCCTGACGCTGCAAGGTGTCATCGGGACGTTGGTCACACGCATCCCAGAGCCTGCTCGCCACAGTCAGAAACCTCAGCCCGACAACATACACACATTTGGTCGTAGCACCGCATTCTGGGGTTGTGACCGGAGAGAGGCCGGACCCCACGCGGCCGGCTGCACGTCAGCCAGGGGACCCCCGCCTCACCCCTGGTGCAGCTGGTGTGGCCGGGCCTCACAGCCACCGACACCATCAGGGAAGTCGGGAGCCACGGCCTCCCCGTGCCCCGGTGCAGATTCTAGTGCAGGTTTTGTATCTCCATTTTTCCAAGAAGCAAAGAACAGACCTCATGAGTCAAAGTATCTTCTTCCCTGATGTCCTGGCCAGGCCAGCCTGGGCCCCGGGATCGGGGGTCGCTGGCTCTGCGCCGCATCGGGCAGGACAGCAGCCCCGCCTCTGGGCGGCTACGGGCGGGCTGGGCCTTGCAGGGGCGACGGAGGGGAGGCCGAGGCTTCGGTGTTCTGGAGCCAGCCCGTCCGAGCCACATCTTCGTAGATGCAGAGGCACATGCCCAGCTCGGCCCCGGAATGGCTCCCGGTAAGACGTCACATCCCACAACATCTCCATGGACGTGCCAGAAATTACCGGATTCTGGAAGCAACAGTCTGACCCACGGGCCCTCAGGAAGCGAGGGGCAGAGAGGTTTTGAACCATCTTTTCTCAGCACAGAGCCCGAGCTCCTGCTCTGGTCTCCATGTGGCAGTTTTATTGATGGCAGTTAGGGCCCCTGGAGGCACCGTGGGCATCAGGGCAGCGGCTCGGTGCCCTGGTGAGTCAACCGGACTTCACTCCCCATCGGCCTGTAAGCTCAGGCAGGGAGCATGCTGTGCTGGGCACTGCTGCTGCCCACCTGATGCCCACCTGCTCAGAGCCACGCCCCCACCCCCCACCTGCTCAGAAGCCACACCCACCTGCTGCTCCCTTGCTCGGAAGCCACGCCCACCCCAGTGAGCACACTGCCGTCCCCACCCCCTGATCTACCCAACAAGACATTCCATAATCACAGGGGAGGCCTATTCCTTCTCAAGTCCTCACCCCCGTGACAGTCCTGACAAGTGTGAAGTGTGACAAGAAGTGAGGCGGCCAGGCAGTCAGCATCGCGGAGCCTGCGCCCAGCACACCTTCCTGTCACCTCCGGACCTGCCCTTTGCCAGTCCAGCATCTCTAGTGCCCGGAACGCACGCAGGACGACGCAGGACTGCGGAGCCATCTGTCCTCAGCCGACTGGAGCTGCTCTCGTCTCCCAGCCAGGGTGCCGCGTCCTCTCTCCCAGCCGTGTTGGGGGGCGCTCCTGGGCTCCCGGCTGCAGCGCCCCAAACTTCGCCTCTGTCAGCACGTGGTGTCGCCCTGTGTGGATGTGTCTCTCTTCAGTCTCTTAGCAGGACACCTGTCATTGGACTGGAGCCCACCTGCATCATCCAAGGTGACCCCTCCTGGGGACCTTTGGCTAATTGCACCTGCAAAGACTATTTCCAAACTGGGTCACACTCACAGGCTCCAAGGGGACATGCATTTGGGGGACACAGCCAACCCACGACAGTGTGGGACCCCACTTTCCAGCAAATGTCTGGGTGACAGACGCTGAAGTGGGGGCCGGCCCGGAGCAGCGACACCCGAGTCAGCAGTCTTGCCCGGAGAGTGCGCCCCAGAAGCTTCACGGGAGGAGAGGCGACAGGATGTGCCTGTGAGGTGCGCTTCCGAGAAAGGTCAGCCTTCACCCTCCAACGCCCTGAATTCGCACTTCACATTCATGCGCCGTGTTCCCTGCAGCAGACTCGCAGCTGAGCAGAAAACATCTTCCCAATGAGCCGTCCCCTGAAACAATGCCCGGGCGCCCTGGCAGTGACCGCTGGGACAACTGGCCATGATTTAACGTTCAGATTTGGATCGCAGACTGACGGCCACCGTGACAAACGGCCAGAGACGCACTCTTGAGGGAGGACAGACCGCTCCGTGACCGTCCCAGAGCTGAGGAGGGCGCGTGCTGTGTCCCACGTGCCAGGGGGTGACTTGAGCCCTCTCCTCACAGGGCTGGGCTCAGGAGAGGGGTGTGGGGGAGGGCTGGGCTCAGGAGAGGGGTGTGGGGGGGGGGCTGGGCTCAGG
>NC_043709.1:1440202-1441256 GCF_006229205.1 Suricata suricatta
AGAGGGGTGTGGGGGAGGGCTGGGCTCAGGAGAGGGGTGTGGGGGAGGGCTGGGCTCAGGAGAGGGGTGTGGGGGGAGGGCAGGGCTCAGGAGAGGGGAGGGGGGCAGCGATGTCCCCCTCCTCACAGCGATCTGCAGCTGGAATCTGCCGGGGATCCTGGTGGAGACTTCTCTGCAGACTCTTCTCCCCCCTCCCCCCTCAGGCTCTGCCTCAGTGCTCCCGGGCGCACGGCATCTGCCAGGGCCCCGAAGCCCGCGGCGCGTCTGCCGTCTGGAGAGGGTGCTCCCGCAGCTGCTCGTTCGCGGAGGCCAGGACGCTGTGAGGTCGGCGGGCAGCCACGGTGCGTCTGGAGTAACCCACCGGCCGGCCGTGGCCGGGTCCTCTCCGTAACAAAGGGAGCGCGTCCCTGGCACTTCCCGAGGCCCCAGAGCCCCGGGTGCACACGAGGTCCCCCGTCTGTCCCGTCGGCACCACGCGGGGCTTCCGCGGGTCTCACGTTGGCCTCGTGCGCACTTCGTAAATGCCGCGCCCCAGGAGTAGGACGTGGGACCTACAGGATGGGCTTGGAGCCAGGACGTTAGCGCCTTGAAACCTGGATGTTTCTTTTCCCCGCCAGGGGACGAGCCACAGAGACACACGACCTTTCCTCTTGTCTGGTTTAACGGCGTCCCTGGAACAGATGACGAAGTCCTGAGCCCACCCGTACCGTAGGACCTGTGACTGTGACCTTATTTGGAAGAAGGGTCTTTGCAGCTGTCAAGGTGAGATGAAGTCGTGGGGGGTCCTGACCCGAAGTCACAGTGTCTTCACCAGGACAGGAGAGCGGGACACAGACAGGTGGGGACACAGACGGGGACAGGACAGAGGCCTCGGGAGGACCCAGCCCTGCCCACGCCTGGCCTTGACTCCAGCCCGGAACCGGGAGGGAGTGAATGTCTGTGGCCGGGCCCTCCCCGACTCGGGATGTGGGTGGCAGTGGGGATGGGGGGAGGGGTGGCCCGTGGGCATTTTAAAGGCCTCCTGGCTATGCTCCCCTATGTCTATCCTACGCCC
>NC_043709.1:1441356-1442444 GCF_006229205.1 Suricata suricatta
CTGCCGGAGACCCCAAGGTCCTGCACTCGGACGGTGGGCTCCCTCCGAGACAATGAACTTGTCAGCTGTCACTCAGCATTATTCAGCTTCCCCGCGCTGAGGATGTCGGTGGGCTCCTGGGATCGATGCTCCCCGCGCCAGGGCGCTGGCTGGCCCTCGTTCCCACTCCTTATCTC
This sequence comes from Suricata suricatta, assembly GCF_006229205.1. Lineage (NCBI taxonomy): Eukaryota > Metazoa > Chordata > Mammalia > Carnivora > Herpestidae > Suricata > Suricata suricatta. The sequence continues at coordinate 1,441,533 of NC_043709.1, forward strand.
GTCTACGACCAGAGGGACAGGCGCTCAATATCGTGGGGATATTGATGTTTTCCAGCCTCGGCCGACTGCGCCTCCTCTGCCGCTGGAAACCCTGCATTTGTCTCTTCCTTCTGACACAGCGAAGAAGGCAAGGTCGCAGCGGGAAGGCGCTAGCCACCCAGTGACCTGACTCTGGGGGACGGGGTGGCGTGCATCGAAGGTTCTAGAAGTCTCTCAGAGGAGTTGTGCACAAGCTTGCCGCCAGGGCACCCGCGGGCACCTCCAGCCGATCCCCGGGGGGGGGAGCCCGGGGCCGGGAGCCCACCAGGAGCAAGGTGACTGACCTCGGGCCCTTACGTGGAACAGAATCCAAGTGCAGGGAAGGATCGGAGCCGCACGTCCGCCTCCCACGTCATCTCTGTGACCCAGGGTTGTCCCTGGGCAAGTCCTGTGTCCCTCTTGTCTCTTCTGCCGGATGTCCCCTCCGAGAGGCCGGGGGGCCGGCTGCATCTCAGACATGAGCTCCACCAGCCCCGGGCCGGCTCGCCGGGGCCCCCTGCGGGGCTGGGAACGAAACTTCGCAGGGCCCGGCGCACCGTGACAGTGGAGGACGCTTGTCCGAAGGCAGAGAGAAGGCTCCTGAAGGACGCTGGCCCGCGGCTGTCACGCGCCCGCGAAGCCATTCCAGAAAGGCGCTGAGATCCGACATCAGCGCACGGACAGGACAGCGCGCGTGCCGCCGGCGCGCACGGTTTCCACGCAGACGTCAGGGCGCCCGGAGCGCCAGGCACGCGGGGCCCCAGCTCCCACTCGCCGGCGCACCTGGACGCGTTCCGACGGGAGCACCGGAAACGCCGCACGGACAGACGCCACGCTCAGGTCACTTCCTGGCGCGTGCACAACGCAGGGAGGCCGGGCTGCGACGGGGCGCTC
>NC_043709.1:1442544-1473418 GCF_006229205.1 Suricata suricatta
GCCCCTCGCGGCCCGGCGGTGGTCCCGCTGAACCCGCATGCGCGTGGGCCCACGCCCCGCGAAGCTTTAAGGGGCAGGGGCACGGACCCCCCGCATCCGCTTGGCTTACGCACAGGCTCCGCTGTCCCGTGGACCTCACGCAAGAGGCACGCGTGCAAGGGTAAAGCCCCCAAGAACCTCGGGATGACAGCGGAGCTTCAGACCCGTCTGGGCCTCCAGACACGGGCCAGGCCCCCGCGTCCCAGGCCAGCGCTGCACCGGGCAGGACAGGAGGGAGGATGCAGCCCCCCGCGTGGCCCTGTGCTCGCACAGCCACGTCTGGAGTGTGTGGTGGGGCATGGCAGGCAGAGCCCTGCTTATTCATGGGCGAGGGCCCCCTTCCCTGCCCCAGGAGCCCGAGGATGCCCACTCTCATCCCTCTGGTCCCCCTGTCCTTACCCCGGGCCCCAGCCCCCACCCTCCCCTCCCACACGGCAGCCACACCAGTGCTCAAAGGGGCTGAGGGTTCCTTCTGGAGCAAACCTGGGGACCCAGAGCTGTGACACGAGGGGCGTCTGGAAAGTTCCTGCTGGGGACACCCCAAGCCCAAGTCTCCTCCAGGGAGCGGGGCAGCCAGAAACAGGCCTGGTTGGAGGAGGAGGTCAGGGCATGTGGCTTAGGGCCCTGGACACCTCTGTGCTCCCGCCTGCACCTGCCTCTCAGGACGCGTGGGGGGAGTGCATGTCGTGGCATGTGCTGCCGCCTCCGAGGGGGCCGTGCCGCCTGAGCAGGGGCACGCCTGCCCGCATGAGCTCGGATCCACCGGCCACAAGCTGGCGGTGGTTAAAACCACACAGATCCACCGGGATCCACGGGAGAGACTCAGTCAGTGCACGCTCCCCGCCCCCCCACCGCCGGGGACTCCGCCTTTCCCAGCTCACACCCCGACCCCACCCCTACCCCCACCACCTCCCCGCAGGGCCCTGGGCCTCTACTCCAGCCTGGGGACCCAGCCCCTTGACAGTTACAGCTCCGGCCCAAGAGGTGGGAGGCGGCTCTGTCCCCTCCATCAGCTAGCTGCTGTCTCCTGCCCCAGTTTCTCCGCTCTGGGGACACTGTGGTCTCGGAGAAGGGACCCGAGTAGGGAGCAGGGCTGGGGAAGCAGCAGGCAGCGGCTCTGGGGGGCAGTCTCCGCGCATCCCCGGCCCCCCCAGTGATTTGCTTCCAAGTTAGGCTGCTGGCCTCACGCTCTGTTTGCTCATGGATTCTATTTTAAAATGGGGCTGGAAGAGGGAGGCGGGAAGCAGGCGAGCAGATGCCCAGGAGGGACCCCAGTCTGTGCGCAGACAATGAGGTTTCCATCGGAACAGAATTCCTCGGTGGTCTCTGGTGACACCGGCCATGTCCCCAGACTGAGGGCACTAGAGCTGTGAGGAGCCCGGGGGAGCCTGGCCACCAAGGGGAGGGGGAAGTGGGGGGGGGCCTGGGAGGATCAGGGAGGGAGCATCCCGCACCGCCCGGCCCGTCCTTGCCGCGTCTCCAGGCCGGAGCTCCCAGGGCAGTGGGAGTGGCCCCTCCAGGCCAACCTCCTGCTTCTGGTGTTGCCGGCCACCCTGGGAGGCTCTGGGCCTGTGAGAGCGACGCCCGGAAGGTCTTCCCTCTGAGAGACTCCCTGTTCCTGGAGGAAAGGGCCCCAGTCAGAGGGCAGCAGGGCCACACTGCTCCGGGGGACACCGGGGGACACGTCCGTCCTGCTCTGGGGGACACATCCATCCTGCTCCAGGGGGCACCCGGGGGACACGTCTGTCCTGCTCCAGGGGACACGTCCTGACTATGGCAGCAGCAGCCGTGGCTCCGCCCACAGCCTGCAGTGCTGGGGGTGGGGGCTCAGCCTGCCCTGGGGACACAGCAGAGCCCCCCAGCGACGCTGTCTGGGCTGCAGGCCTGTGGGGACGGGTCACTGCCCTGGGGGGAACAGAGACCCGTGGGCCAGGGGAGGGGCGCTGGGGACGCCTCTCTCCTCCCAGAGAATCCGGACGTGAGGACCGAGACACCGGGTCCCTGGCCTGGGAGCAGCCGGGTCCCGTGTCCAGCACCTTCTCCCTGGTGGACATGCGCAGGGGGCCTGGGTTGGGCTTCACACCCTGGTCTTCTCACCAGAAAGTTCTCTTCTGCTCTCGCTGCTCAGATCTAGGTAACTCCGGTCCCAGAAGCAGCTGCTTTTCTAGGGCAAATTGTCTCCGTATGGTGATTTCAGGCACAAGTGACCACACATGAGTACACATGCTGGAGAGGGCGGCCTTAACTGGAAGCTTCCAAATTGTATCTCATTCAGCTCGCGAGAAAAACCATAGCAGGGTGGGGTGGGGGTTCAATGCCCAGCTCCCAGTCCAGCAAGACCAGAACCTTCTCATCTCTAAACATGGGTGTCCGGGCATCAGCTCACCAGCCCCCCCGTTGTGATTCACGCGCTCCTCTGCCCAGTCACACGTAAGGACCAGGCTGACCCCAGGCTGCTCCCGGGTCGGCGGGGCCTGTCCTCAGCTGCCGATGGTCCCGGGCAGACCTGCCGTCCCGGTCAGAGCCCTGGAGGGGGACGCGCACCGTGCAGGGACCGCCGGCTCCTCAGAGGCGGGGGCACAGGGATGGAGGAGGGGCTGGGGCTCCCGGGCGCCCCCCGCGATCCGCAGCCGGCTGAGCACCGTCCTGCGGCCACCGTCTTTTTCTTCCCAAACCTGACCAAAGCTCCTGGCCCAGCCGGCCATGCTGGGGCCCGGGGTCATCAGGCAGGGCTGTGCCGGCCCCTGATGTGGGCCCAGAGTCCCTCTGAAAGCCCAGCAGGGGGTCTCAGTGAGCGTAAAGGGGAAGGGGTGTCCACGGCGCGGGGGCCCCTCGTCAGCCCTACTTCGGGGTCAGGGGCGTCCTGTCCAAGCCAGGCCCAGCTCGGTGTCTGAACTCAGACAGAAGGGAGATGAGCAGGAGGCCAACTTTCAATCCAAGCCGACTTGCGAGGCCTAGAGGCGGGGCTGGGGTCACTGAGGGCACCGAGGGGACAGGACGGGCCTGTCCAAGCTCGGTCCATCGTTCCAGCTGGCTGACCACCAGCCCCAGCCTCCACCTGCTGCCTGACCTCCTGCCCTTGAACTTGCTGCCTCCAGTCCCTCCTCCCTCCGGCAGGGTCTCCTTTCCGTCTCCAGAACCCCATCCTGGCCCCGGGGCCTCCAACACGGTCCCGCCCAGCCTGGACTGCTCCGGAGGAGGGGCAGGGGGCCCGGGCAGGGAAAATCCATCTGGAAGAATCCAACCCAGTTTCCACAGGCCTCATTTAGAGCTTCCTCCCTTTCCAAAGTGGAGCACAACACGACAGATGGAAATTAGGCTGCAGCCTCGGTAAACAAGTCACCCTCCTGGGGACACTGCAGAGACACAGAGAGATCCACAGCCCGGGCACTTTCAGGCCCAAGACACCCATGAGTGCCCGGCCCCCAGCGGGTGGTGCCCACCTCGGAGAAGCCCCAGCCACGCCTCCTCCCCAACCCCCTGCCACGCCTCCCCTCCCCCTGCCTCCCCTCCCCCGGCCACATCCCCTCCGCAGAGCTCAGCAGGCTGGCCTGCCCTCAGCCACCTTCCGCTCCTTTCTCGCCTCCAGTGCCATTGCCCAGACCCCCGGGGAGTGGTCGCCACCCGAAGCCTGGATCATTCAGCCTGTGTGCACACAGGGCAAGGACGGAGAGGCGGCTGCAGCCCCAGTCTGTGTGTGAGGAGAGTGTAGACAGCAAGCTGGAGGGCGGGACACCCCTGGGCCCGAGATGGACATCCGGGGGAGGTCCTGCCCGGCTGAGCGCCTCGCCGTGAGCAGGGCCGCGTCTGGGCCCCGGGCCCAGCTTGGTCTCCTCCATGGACCGGCTTCCCACACGCTCGTGGTGCCGTGAGGGGAAACAAAGCCCCCCGCGGTGTCGAGACCCGTCAGACCTCACTCGGGGAGCCCTCCGGTGGCTTCTGTATGACCCGGGCGGCCTCGGCCACCAGGGAGCACGCCCTCCTGGGCATCAGACACCCCGCCACCCACAAAGCGCCAGCCAGGAGGGCGTTACCCTCGCGAGTACCTGCTGTTCCAGTTTCCCGACGTCCCTGGAAAAGCCAGGCGTCTCCCATTTGGCGTCTAATCCTAGTGCCACAAAGCAGTAAACCAGTGGGTGCCGCGGGACTGGACCCTCCAGGGGAGCCCAGCCCTGCGCCCTGAGCCGGGGGAGGGGTAGCAGCAGGTGCAAGCCTTGCCCTGGCCACTGGCTCACCCCATGCCCTTGGACAAGCCCCTCTGCCTGTGGGGCCTCAGTTTCCCCATCTGTACAAGAATAACAGCTCTTATCCAGGCTCCGCCCAGGGGTGCAGGACGGCTGGCCCCGAGAGGTAGGGTGTGGTGGGAACCCCAGGTGCAGTGAGCACCCAGTAAGGTCCTGTCCGAGGGTGTGGCCCCTGCCTCTGGGGACCTGTCAGCAGACGCCTGCACCTGGACCCCCCAGGGTGCCTCTAGGGGTGGGGTGTGTATGGGTCACAGATGGTCCAGCTGGGAGCCTTCCCCATGGCCAGCACTGGCAAATGGCCAGGGGCCCCCGCACCCAGGCTGTTCTGGAGGAAGGAGATGGGGGCTGCTGGTCCCTCCTCCTCAGGCAGGTGCCCGCAGACCTCTAGAATACACCCCTGCCACGGGATGACACCCCAGGTCCCCTTCACCCCTGCCCCCAGGCCCTAAGCCCAGGGTCTCCCTGTGCTCAAAGCCCCAGGGCTGGGGGCACCCGCGGCCAAGCCGGGGAGGCAGCCTCACCCCTGCTGCCCCCTCCTTGCACAATGGCTTCCTGGAGATTTGTTGGATGAACAGATTCTACTTCTCCAAGGAAGTGTGGTTAACTCACCAGCCCGTGCCCAGGCTCTGCCCACACACGCCCCTCGCCAGTCCCCACCAGCCTGGCTGCCTCAGTGCTTTCCTCAACTCCTAGCTGGAGCAGCTCACCCCCAGTTTAAGCCGCCACCTCCTCCAGGCAGGCTTCCCTGACCTCACGCCCACAGGCTGTGCTCCAGGCCTGACACAGGCTGGCCATGGCCCTCTGCTCTCTGCCGGCCTCCCTGGTGGTCGGTGGGGTGCTGCAGAGCCGAGAGGCTGTCCACCGCTGCCCACCGTTAACCCCCGGCCTCGACCGGGCCGGGCACAGGCTCGCGTCCCCTGGCGCCGTCCTTCCCGGGGCCTCCCGAGGGACACGGGCCATCTCTGTGTTTCTCTCACTAGCGCCCAGGCCCCACGCCTGGGCTCTCGCCTGATCTGCAGCAGCACCCGAAAGCCTGGGGCGAAGGAATGAATGAGTGAGTGAGTGAATGGCCCTGGAGCTCGGGAGTCCCGGGCGGCCTGCGAGGCTGTGGCCCCAGAGAGGCCGGAGCTGGGGTGGGGCCGCCCCTTCCGAGGCCGGGCACCGCCTTCCTCTCTCTCTGACAAATAAGACATTTGTCCTCACAAATGTCAGAGTGCCACTTCCCGGAGTGATTTATGGCCTCATTATGGAGCCCTCCTAGGGTATGGATTTTTTTAATACAGTTTACATTTTGGGGAAAATTGATCACCGTTCTGCCTTCTCCCCAGAATTGGAATCAGAGCCGCAGGCTGGGTGCTAAGGCCCCTCCTGCCCTGGCCTCGGGGCCACTCAGCCCGGCCAGCCCAGCCTGGGGGTCCTGGAGCGCCCACCCTTCAGGGCGTGGACCAGCCAGCCGGCAGGAGTCCCCCAGGGCCGAGGGGCCCTGCCAGCCCCTCCCCTGCCCCCGCCCCGCCCCCGGGCGCGTCCCCCCCCTCAGGGAGGGGCTGCAGGAGTCACCAGCGGGACAGGCCGCAGGCATTGATCCCGCCGCAAATAGAAAGCGCAGCACAGAACGTAATGTGACTGGCCGCAGGCCCTGCTCCCGAGGGCCGGCGGGGACCAGGCCGCAGGAAGGGTGTGTGAGGCTTCCGCGTGCAAACCTGTGCCCTAACCGTCACGCTGCCTGTTAGTTATTACTGTTTGTCTACACGTATGAGGTTCCGAGTAAGAGCTTGCGAGTGGAGCCCTTCACTCAGGGGGCTCCCAGGGGAGGGGCGGGGCCAGGGAGGGGCGGGCCGGATGCCCCGGGTATGCGGTCAGTGTCCCTCCTTTGTCCCCTTCTTTCCCAGGGAGGGTGCACCTTGCAGGGAGCTGTGTGCACAGAGGCGTCACCGTCTGTGGCCCTAAGCCCCTCCTCCAAGTGTGTCCAACACCCTCCCCCCATCCCCTGCTGGTCTCGGAGACCTGCCGGGGGTGGGCCTCGCCGAGGAAGGTGCCGGCTCCCTGAGCGACCACATGGACCGTGGGCGGCTCCGGCCCCAGCGAGCCTGCAGGAGCCAGAAACTCCTTGTGCGGGTCCTGGAAATGTGGGGTATTTGACGGAACTGTGGGCGCGCTGCTTATCACCCGACGCCTGGCCATTCACAGAGAAAATCAGCGACGGCGAAGCAAGTATGTGACTCCGACCTGGCGGTTGGGGCAGATAAAGAGTAAAGGACCAAAACTGAAGAAGGCAGGGAGGGGGCGGGAGAAGGAAGGAGCCCCGAGGAAGGAGGAGGGAGGGAGGTGGGAAGGATGGGGGAGAGAGGGTGGGAGGGCGGAGGGGGACGGCTCTGAGGGCTGGAGGGACTCGGCCAGGTTCGAGGCTTCTGAATGAAGGCCCTGGTGACTGGCTCATCCCTCCCGGGCTGCGGGGCAGGGGGCGGGGGGACAGCGGCTCTCTCCCGGAGGTCGAGGACGGTCCCGGGGCGGCTGTGGTGGTCTGGACCAGGCCTCACGAAGACCCCGCTGCGGCCCCGGGAGCCCTCGCTGGAAGGGCGTCCGTGGCCAAGAAACCACGGTGCCGATCAGGCGCCTCTTGACGGTCAGATGTGCAAACAAGCCTGGGCCCCCAAGCTTCCTGAAGGGGCACTCGGGCCCCCGGGGGTGCACAGGGTGCTGGGCAGGGCGGGTGGGGTCCTACTGAGGGTGAGGCCAGGCCCAGACAGTGCCCACCGGGACGGTCCCTCCGAGGGTGGGCTGGGCTGGTGTCGGGTCCCCAGCCCGGCCCCAGCCCCACGGTCAGCCACGCTGCTCTCTGTGTGTCGTTCTGTGATGGCTTGGATCGTGCTTCACTGCCTTCATTTTGCGTTTTTCAAGACAAGCGACTGGTCTGGGTGTCCCCGCATGCAAGCACCCCACCAGTGGCTGCTTTGTTTTCTCCTTTAAACCTGAAAGTCTGTTGTTTTCTCGACTTTCTTGAGTCTGAAAAGCCAGCGTAGGAATTCAGAGGACACTGCCGGCGAGAGTCTGGGGAGTCCGTGGGCACAGAACGGGGGGGCCTGGCTCCCCAACCCCGGACCCACGCTCTCCTCCTGCGGGCGCCTCCCCCGCCCCCTGGTTTCTTTGGAAAATTCCTCCCCGTCTTTTCAGAGTCCGGCCAGAGCACGCTGCTGCGTCACGAGGGAGCAGAGATGTCCCAGTCAGTTTCCAGGGAAAGCCAAACACGAGCCGCGAAGGGAATAAACCATGACAGAAAGAAGCCTATCTTTAGTGATGCCAGAAATAATCAGCTGTAAACCCCGGGTTAGGAGGCAGGCGTGCGACGCACGATATTTGGGCAAAATGTGGAGCGTGAGAAACAACGATAAAATGTGACAGACCCCGGGAGACTCACCCATTTCTCCCAAAGTCGACGGAGAAGCCCAGCCAGTGAGCAGATGGCTGGTTGGGGCAGGGACTGGGCTCCACACCCCGGAGTGAACCGGGCTGAGGCAGGGCGGACGTGTGGTCTCTGCGGGGAGGGGGACCCGGGGCCACGGGGGCTGTCACCCTGGAGCACCTACTGAGGACGGGCGTGTGCCAGCAGCTGTGGCTCCGCCGAAGCTTACCAGGATTCCTTCCAGGAGGGCACCGCTGACCGACCACCTGGCGGCCAGCACCAGGCTGGGGGCCACACTTGCTCCCCCGGGGGTGCCGGTCTCACTCCTCCAGAGAGGACCCTGTGCTGAGAAGCTGGGTCCCGCCAGGGTCTCCCTGAAGCCAGAGGCAGGGTCAGTTTCCAATCAAGACCACGGACACAGGGTGGGTTGATGCCACCCCCAAAATCAACGGGGAGGAACGTCCCCAAGAGCAGAGTAAACACCCCAAATCTGCCCTGTCATCAAAGCAAAGGACACATTGGCAGGAACTGTTGGGATGAACTTACGTTAACTTGGTTAATACATATACATTTTTTAATGTTTATTCTTGAGACAGAGACACAGAGTGTCAGCAGAGGAGGGGCAGAGAGAGAGGGAGACAGAACCCGAAGCAGGCTCCAGGCTCTGAGCTGTCAGCACGGAGCCCCATGCGGGGCTCAAACCCACGAATCGTGAGATCATGACCTGAGCTGAGATGAAGAGTTGGACACACAACCTACCAAGCCACCCAGGTGTCCTGTTAATACATGTGATATCAAAAGGCCTCCTGTACCCTCAGAGTGTTCGTTCAGGAGGGAACCTGGTAGAACCAGATTTCTGGTGTTGTCACTTGCCCTGTCCCACCCAGCCCCACCCCACATCCAGCCCTGCCTTGAACACTAGCAGCCACTGGAGGGGGCTGACCCCGAAGAAAGTTTCTCCAGACAAGTGTCACGATATGGCTTGTCTCGGTCCCCTGGAAGAGTGCCACTCACAGAGCTTCTCACATATGACCAGACTCAAGGCCTTGGCTGAGCACAGTCTGTAGAAATGGTCCAACGTCACAGCTGCATGAGGTAGCAAGGCAGACGATGACCCAAGCACTTGAAAATAAGATCTGGAGGAAGAGATGTCTATAGGGTCTTTGAAAAGCTCTGGCGTATTACTGTGGATAGATAGAAACACGCACATGGCCGGATTTCCACGTGTGTCCAGGAAAATCCTGGGAAGGTCTGCATCTGTCAGCTCTGGAATTTGAGGCTCTGACACATGGGAAGCAAAGCTGCCAGAGCATTCAAGACATGCCAACACGGGAGCCTCAGCACGTCTGGGAGACCTACCGGCTCAGGCATTTTGGGACAGCTCTGTCCATCAGCAGTGGGCCAGCTGGCCAGGACACTCGCCAACTAGAGGGGCCACATGCAACAGGGAGCAACAACTTTACAGAATTATACCAGATAATCACTGAACAGAGAGCACCAAGAAAACAACAAATGATAACAATAAACCTAATTATGAAATCTGATTTCCAGAGTCATCAAATCCTCTTACTTAAAATGCTCATCTTTCAGCCAAAAACAGACTTCCAAGGAAACAGGCAAGTATGATTCATACACAAGAAGAAAAAAGTTAATAGATAGAAACTGTCCCAGGAACCCAGGTTTCAGACTTACTAGACAAAGACTTTAAATATAAGAGGTCAAATATCTTCAAAGAACTAAAGGAAATCATATTTAAGTAAATAGAGGAAAGTATGAAAATGACATCTCACCAAATAGAAAATATCTATAGAGGGAAAGAAATTATTTTTTAAAGAAACAATATCTGGAAGTTAAAGATTTTAATAACTCAAAGGAAAAGTGTACTAGTGAGAATAACAGCAGGTTTGAGTTCCCAGAAGGAAGGGTAATCAGAACTTAAGAATCGGTCATATATATTACCTAATCCAAGGAACGGGGGAAAAAAGAGATTAAGAAAAATAAATAGAACCTAAGAGACCTATAGGAAAACATCAAACTTAACAATATGGCAAGGGTCCCCAAAAACTAACAGAGAAAGAAAGGGCAGAAAGGTTGAGATAATAATGACAAAGGGTGTTTCAGATTTAAATTAAAATAGTAATGGGCACACCCAAAAGCTCAAAGAACTCTGAGTAGGATGAAATCAAAGAGATGTACATTTGGGTACACAGTGGTCAAACTACTTAACTTAAAGACAAAGACAGAGAGCATCCTCAAGTGTCAAGAGAAAACATGATTCATCACGTGTTAGAAAGTCTCCGAAGAGCTGACTTCTCATGAGAAAACACAAAGGTCAGAAGGCAGCAAGATGCTGTGTTCAAAGCGCTGAGGGAGGATGGTCCCCGAGAATTCCATATCAAGCAAAGTTTTTCTTCCACAAGAACATACAAGGAGCATCCACAACTCAATGACGAGATGGCAGCCCAGGTAAGCGTGAACCTGGGTCTGCATTCCCCTGGAGGAGGCTTGCGAATGTCCGACAAGCACATGAAAAGATGCCCTAAATCATCCACCATTAGGGAAATGCAAATCAAATACAATCAGGTCATATTTTAGACCCAGGAAGGTGATCACAGTAAAAAGACTGCAGCTAACATTGACAAGTATGAAGAGAAATTAGAAACACCATGCATTGCAGATGGGAAATGCAACAGCGCAGCCCCTTTGGAAAGCAGTTTGCAAGCCCATAAAACATAGCCCAATAATCCCAACTTTGGGGTATACCCACGTCCACCCAAGATTTTGTTTCTGGGAGTTGATAGCAGCATTATTCATAGCAACCAAGGATGGATACAGCCACCATAGCTATCAACTGGTGAGTGGATAAGTAAAATGTGACGTATCCATCCAGCGGACTGCTAGGGTGGCAGTGAGGACTGTAGTCATGATCATTTCTGTATCTGAAATAGTGTAATTTCAAGGATGCACCTTGAAAACATGCTGCTGAGGAAGGCCACATATTATTTGATTCCACTGATATTAAATGGAATAGACAAGATTCATGGAGAGGATAGATTCATGGAGCGAACAGACAGATTCATGGAGACAGAAAGCAGATCTGTGGTTGGCAGGGGCTGGGAAGTGACTGCCGGTGGGTACGGGGTTTCTTAGGGGGAAGATGAAAGTGTTCTAAAATTAAGGTGGTGATTGTTGTGGAAATGCATGAAAATAGTGCTACCACTCAGACATCCGCCTGATAGGATGACGTGTCTGCTGGGTGATCTACGTCTCAACAAAGCTGATGTTTTTTAAAACCAAAAGAGGAGTTGGAAGGGCAGGAGATGGGGCGCTGAAAGTGGGGAGACACCGATAAGCACCGATCACGGGAGCTTCCCATGATGCGGCCACACAGAGCACGAGATCAGAAACTCAGGCACAGCTGCTGTGGATCAAAAAACCCAATGAAGTGTTAAAGTAAAGCCAAAGAAAGGCAGGGACATTTGTTTGTGAGACATACGTGTGTGTAAACTTATACCATGTGTACGTATGTAAACTCTGAGGGGCACCTGGGGGGCCCAGTTGGGTGAGCGCCTGACTTTGGCTCAGGTCCTGATCTCACAGTTCAGGTGTTCAAGCCCCACCTTGGGGTCACTGCTGTCAGCCTGGCAGGGCAGAGCCTGCTTCGGTCCTCTGTCCCCTTGTCTCTACCCCTCCTTGCTTGGCTCTCCCCAAAAATAAAAAAACAATAAATAAATAAATTTTGACACACACACTACACACACACACACACAGGACAAGTGGGTAAATGGCAGGATAAGTACCCTGATTGACGTTATAAGCACTTGAAAATAGTCCTCAAAGATAATAAACCAAATGTTAGATTTTTACAGGTGTGAAAGTAACCGTCTGAGGTCCTAAACAAAGGAATGAGTAGAAACGTCAGGAAGTGGTGGCCATGTATGGGAAATACATGAGTGAATAATTTCCTACGTTTCCATAGGAGGGTGTTAATAGACTAACGTTAATACATTTAGAAATGATACTTTAATGTTACTAAAATTTATAAGGGCAACAATCAGGAAAGACCGAGCAGACGCATGAAATTGCCAGATTACCAGAGGAACACACACACAGGCACAGAAACGGCCGCCCAAGTAGGAAAAGACAGAAAAACAAAAATGGAAACGTGACCAAGACCAAGACGCAAGGAAGCAATAATCCGCCGCGTGTGCCTCAGCCGCCAGTGCCGATGAGACACATTCTCTTCCGAAAATATTCTCACGGTGCAGACAGTGCTGAGTGCACCAGACAGACGGACAAGGCCAGCGGGGGCGGAGCGGGAAGGGTGCTGGGTGCGGGGCTGTGGCCGCGCCAGGAGCCGCGGAGAGGACAACAGAGCCACGGGCCGCGGTACAGAACACAGCCCGGCACGCGTGCGCCACGAACACTGGCGTTCGGAACCAACAGAAGCAAAACCCACAGGAAATCAACAGCCGGATGTACGCAGGGTGACGTGTCCTGATTTGGGCCCCTGGACACAGGGTCAGAACAGTGTTTTGAGTGAGGCGAGTTTGGGAGCTGAGCCAGGAAGAGGGGGTGGTGGCAGGCGTCACAGGTGAGCCCCTGCGTGCCCCGTGCGTGGGCGGCCGCACCCCGCAGGCTTCCTGCCCTTCCCGGCACAGTGGCCTCACGGCCCGGCTGCAGGCGGCTCCGGAGCCGTGGAGCGAGGGCGTCTGCCTCACAGAGGGTCTGTGTCGTCCGTGAGGTCAGATGGACCCAGTGTGGGGAGCGCGGTGCCCAGTGAGGAAGGGGCACAACTCAGCTCTGGGAACGGAAGACAGAGCCTCTTACCAGATGGACCCCGTGACTTATTTGCAAAACAAGACCGTGTACTTGGACTTGAGATAAAGCTCCAGGTGTCCTCAGGAAGGTCCCCAAACTTGCAGAAAACCTGGAGGAAAACGAAAATGAAATATATGCGACTCAAACCATATGGTCAGGAGCAGCACCACACCCAGACCAAAGTCATGCATCCTGAAGGTTTCCAGTTCTGAGCTTAAAAAAATGATTCAATGAATTAACCACTTGACTAAAAATAGAAAAATAAATGTGTGAAAAGCAGAAGGATTTTATAAAGGGAACACAGAAAATAATGATGCATTAAAGAGAAAAAAATACAAATAGTAAATAATTAACATAGACACTTCTTTTCCAAAACCTTATAAAACGTAAAACATCAAACTTAGTTATAAAAAGGAAACACAAATCACAAGATGAGAAATTAGACAGAGATAACCAAAAATGGAGGCAGACTGTATACATATTTTTCTTTATACAAATAATTTGAAAAGCTAGAAAAATTACATGGTTACTCAAGAGTCTATCTATGGATCTGTATCTGTCTATGGTTCTGTCTGTCTATCTAACATCTACCCACCCATCCACCGTCTGTCTGTCTTTCCAGGATCCACAAATCTCCTTCAGGGGAGATTACAAATCTAAGCTGACCGGTTCCGTATACAAAGTTGAGAAAGTTGCGCAGTAGTTATTTCAAGGGAGACTACTGAATACTGAGGACGAACCGTGGACTGAAGGGGAGGGGGCGGGAGGGAGGGGGGTGATGGTCATGGAGGGGGCACTTGAGGGGAGAAGCACTGGGTGTTATATGGAAACCAATTTGACAATAAATTATCGAAAATAAATAAATCACTCTTGCCATGAAAAGTCTTTATTGAATTCTGTCAAAACTTCAGAGAATAAATACTGTGTTAGATATTTAAAATTTTGGAAACCTTTCTCTTTCAGGTTTGTAACCCAGTACAACCAAACCATTACGTGTACACACAGACTAGACACACATGTGGCTTGTGAATAAAGAGGCAAAGACGCAAAAACGCCACATCGTACATTAGCAACTACAACCAAACTACTCATAGAAAGAAAAATACCTGTGAGTCTTTCCGGGAACCAGAAAGGATTCAATATTAGAAAATTAGTCACAGATTAAGTCCGGAAATGATAAAATAGATTGTCAATGATTCAAAATATTTAGCTGATACAACTGTATACAGTGTTTTGGGGGCTCCTGGGGGCTCAGTCAGCTAAGCGTCTGACTCTTGGTTGAGGCTCAGGTCATGATCTCGTGGGGACCTGAGTTCAAGCCCGGAATCGGGCTCTGTGCTGACAGCGTGGAGTCCGCTCACGGCTCTCTCTCCCTCTCTCCTTGGCCCTTCCCAGCTTGTGCTCTCTCTTGCTCTCTCTCTCTCTCAAAAATTAAATAAATAAACATAATTAAAAATATAATTAAAAAAAATTACTCCTCCCCACAGATGAGTGACAGACATGAGCAGGTCCTTTGCACAAAAGACACACAAGTGGCCAATTAACAAGGGACAAGGCGCTCACCGCGCGGGAAGTTAAGAAAAGGCAGGTCCAGGCCGAGGGCGCAGCCTTCTCCCGAGACGGTGGCCAGCGGGGCCTCAGGCTCGCCGGGGCTGCCTGGGGGACAGGGACGCGCAGGACGAGCCTCCCCACAGCCCTCCCTGCGGTGCGGCCTTGGGACTGGTGCCGTCTGTCCTCTCAGGAGCGTGCTGTAGAGTGACTCCCAGATCTGAGCACGTGCTATTTGTCACCGCATTAAAACACCACCCGACGCACTTACACAGGAGAGCAGAGGCGTATTGTTACTTTTCCACTTGCTTCTGGTGATTACAAGTGCTTGGGAGCAATCTGAGTGCCTCTCCTTATGCAAATGCGTACATAATTTATGGAGCCCACGGAGCTGTTTCCAACAGAATGGATCAGAGTAACTCCAGAGTGTATAGCGAAGCGAGAAGAGCAAAATGCCAAGGAGGGCGTGTGCAAGGCTCTCATTAGTGTGCTTACAAAGGGTGATGTGTGTGCGAGCGCACGGGCAGAAACAGAGACCCACCCGGCCCAGCGCAGCCCCCGCCGGGAAGGGCAAGGGCATTCCGGGGGGCCGTGGGCTTTACTTGCACAGCCTTTTGAATTATTCGATGTCTCAAGTATGCTAAAGTCTCACTTTTCCCAATAAATGTGTGTACAAACACATAGGCACAAGGTAAATATACATGTTCGTATTTACAGATATTTATGTATACACACGCGTGTGCACCCACACCTTCACGCACAAGTGTTTCGACGAGGGAGCTGGCTCAGTGGCTGAGCCCCCGCTCTGGCCCACGTGCCACCTGGCGAGACGCTTTACTGTGAGGGCACACATAGCCGCCTCCGAGGGGCGTGGCGAGGACCGGGCTCCCGCAGCCCGAGCGCCCGGACATCAGGCTTGAAGGCGCATACTTCAGGGGCGTTGTTCTCTTGTCACTGGCGGCGTTGTGCGTGCCCTCCACCCTGAGCCGGGGCCACGTGGGGGTCCGTCTCTTCGCTCCACGCGGCAGCACAGTCGATGGCACTTGGCGGGAGCGGATGGGCTAGCACGCCAGTCCCTCTGCTCTGCTGTGGGTGGCTGGTTACTGCACGTGTCACACGCGCTGAGCCTCTGGCCGGGCTCCCGAAACCCTAGGGGCAGCAACTCAAGGGCTCACCCCCCCCCCCAATGTGCACCACCCACCACTGGGACCAGGATGGGACAGCGTTTGTGAGAGCATTTTGCAGACTGGCCGGCAGGTGCTATGGGGGCACATGGCCTTAAGGGGTTACGAAAGCCTTTGTTTACAGACGGAGAAAAGGGAAACAGAAGATCAAACAAAGAAACAAAACAAAGACACTTGTGGCCAGATTATACCTGCCCATTTCAATGATATAAATATTCCATAAAATGTTAAATGACCTTCAAGCCCGGGGTGCAGGTGCGAACAAATAGGACCGTGGGGTAGGAGAGGGGTCCCTGAAAAGCACAGACTTGTGTGCGTGCTGAGCTTATGACAAAGACGTCACTGCAGTGGGAGATGGGCGGGCTGTCCAATAAATGATACAGGACAACTGGCTAGCCATATGGGGAGATAAAATTTTACCTCCTTGCAAGCCACACACAAAAACGAATTCCAGATGGCATACAGAGCTAAACGTTAAAACCAAAACTTTAAAATCTTAGAAGAAAATGTTTTCTTCTTCTTATTCGTATTCCTATTTCTTAAATGAGACACAAAAGCACAAAACCTAAAGGAAATAAATAATGTATTTCATTGCATCAAAATTTAAAACTTTATTCAGTGAAACCACATAAATAATAAAATAGGAGAAGATTTTCTATCCAATAAAATAAACAAAAATTTTTATCAAGAGTTTGCAAACGCTGGCAAATCAACAAGAAAAAGAAAAAAGTAGTAAAAAGGTGCAAAGGATGTAAATATACAAGTTTGAAAAGAGGAAACTCAAAGGCCCAAGAACCACATGAGAAACGTTGAGTGTCATTCGTACGGAAATAATGAGATTCCCCTGGACATAGCAGAGTAGCACAACTGAACAGCGGAAATGGGAGAGATGCGTGGGGAGGGTCTGGTGGCATAGCCTCGGGGCTGCGTGAGGCGCAGGGGGGAGGCGGGATGGGTGTGTGCATCTGTGCTCCACCTGGAATGCCCATGCTCCGTGGCACCTGCGCAGACGTGCGGGGACGCGCGCATGCAGGGCTGGTGACGGCAAATTCGAGCAGACCACCAACGTGCCGGCCAGCTGGCGGGGGCACAGGTGCAGGGGGTGGGGGGTGGCGGGTCCAACGAACTCTTTGGATGAGACTCCACCACAGAGAGCTCCCCATGCCGTGAAAACCAGCAAGCGGCCCAATCACGCCTACCTTGTGTGTTACCTTTTTTGTGAAGATGAGAACATGACGTCTGTGTGTTACATTGTTTCTGGCTACAGACATGGGTAGAAAACACAGGACATTTTCTCTATAGAAACCGAGAGAAAGACACAGGCTTCCCCTTAGGGCAAACGTCCCCCGCCACGTGGAGGCACGTGGGGCAGTGACACGCACTTTGATCATATCGATGACGCTTCGTTTATTATTTTCCGTAGCTTTCACGGTTCTGGTGCATTAGCGCTTCACAGAACAGCAGGGCTGGCAGGGCTGAGAGTCCGCACAGCCACTCCGGGCCCACGACCTGGGGACACCCTCCTGACATCAGCCCCTTGTGCCCAGGCAGCACGTGTGTCTTGAGCCCACAAGCAGCACTGACTCCGCATGAAGGAAAACCGCGGTTGATGGGGACAGGGCCGCTCTCCGTGCTCGGGTCACGCGGGTTCTGACACCTGCGTGTGGCGGGTATCCACCGCTACGGCCGTGAGGAGCATGTCCACTGCCCCGCAAGGACCCTGCGACCCGTGCTCGTCTCTCCCTACCCCCTCGCCCCAACCACCCCTGTTCTTACTGTCTCTATCGTTTTGCATTTCCGAAGTGTCGAACAGCAGGATTCATCCAGGGAGAGGCCCAGGCAGCCGACCGACCGCGTTCACCGGAGGGTGTCCATCTACGTTTGCTCCCGTGTCCCCCCAACTTGGGAGCTCATTTCCTTGTGCCAGGGACTACCGCTCTGCTGCCTGGACGGGCCTCCATTTGGCTACCTGGCCGCCTGCCTTTGGCGAGGGATGGGGTGCTCAGGCTGCATAGACGGCTGCCTCCGGAATCTGTCACAGGTGTTCCCTCCAGGGCCTGGCCCGGCACCTGCTGTCCAGGTGAGCAGAGCAGATCTCACCGGTGATTTCAGAGGCCCAAGAAGAACCGTCACTGAATCTGTTGGTTCCGCCTCTTTGCTCTGCAAGGTCGGGCGTCGGGTCTTCCAAGGGGCTCATGGGTGCAGGTAAACTGGAGGGCTCGTCTGCTCTGTTTTCACATCAGTTTAATCTTGGCCCCCACGGGGTGGGGGGAGGCTGCGGCCTCGGTTCTCTCTGGTCCCCTGTGTGTGTCAGGCTCAGAGGTCAGACCCGGGCCGACGCGCTGCCTCCTGCGCTGCGTCCCTGCCAACAGCCCCGTGAACCAGACGCGTCAGCCCGCAGCCTTCTCTTCCCCAACATGTGGAGGTCAAGGCCTCCTCGCGGCAAAGCTCACTCCCACCCCCCACCCCCCGCAGCTGGTGCACAGAAGGTGCTCGGGCTCGCCGCCCCTCCCCCCGGAGGACTCAGGGCGGCTCTGGCGCCTCCCGCGGGACTTCCGCCCAGGCCGGGGTGTTCGGGCTGCCTACAAGCGTGCCCTGTGTTTGAACCTCACTTTCTTTGTCCTCGGCACATGAATATGTATCAGGGCGAGAGCAAGGCCAGCACAGCAGCCCCCTGTTCATGGGATTCATCAACGACTCCTTTGTGGGACCTGACCTGGGGACGACGGGGAGGCAGCGAATGTGCTTCGTCTTCCCAGTCCCGGGCTGGCACAGACAGACTTCTCCTTCTTCCTCTGTGTGACCCAGAGCCTCGGGAGAGCACAGCGATGGCAGAGTCACTGCAAAATAAAACAGGGTCAGCGCGCAGGGAGGAGCCGGCAGGGGCGTCCCTGCTGTGCTCTGGGAGACTCTGGTTCGTCCTGTCTGCTCTAAAGGGACAGTGGCTCCTGCAGGAAGTGCCCACCTGCCCGGAGCTGGTGCGATGTGGCTCCCCCTGCGGGAGCACAGTGTGGTACTCGGTGCACACCGGCCGCCGGCATCAGCCTGGGGAGGGACTGAGTGCAAAGGACTCCCAGGAACTAGAGCAGGACCCACGTCCAAGCTCCTGTCGGCTTGATGGCCAGACAGCCGTTCATCCAGCTAATCTGCGGTGAGATGGAGAAGGGCCGGTGGTCCAACGTCCTGTGAGGCAGCAAGTGGGCCAAGAAATGTCTCCTTCGGGCAGACCTGTCGCCGGGCGTGCAAACCACACGGCTAGTGGGCAGCCCGGATGCGTGGGGGCGGAGTTCGCCCTCCTTGTGCCCCTCACCTGCCTCCAAGCCGCACCTCTCCCCCTGCCACATCCTGAGAGCTGCCCCCCAGGGTCTCCACCGGACCCCCTACCCACTGCATTTCCTCTTCCCCTTGGACGTGAGACATCCAGCAGGGACCCTGTTTCTGAGTCTCCGTGTCTCTGTGTGTCTCTCTCTCCCTCTGCTCCTGGTCTCTGCCTCTCTCTCTTCCCTCTGTCTCTCCCTGTCTTTCACTCTCTCTCTCTCTCTCTCTCACACACACACACACACACACACACACACACACACACACAACTACACAATCTGATTCTTTTAGAAAACTCCCCAACCTCAGAGCCTCTTCCCCAAGAAGGGTCCCAGGTGCCTGTGGGCCTGGGTCTTTCTCCCCAGGGGCCCCAGATCTCTCATCTCTGAGCCCTGCAGGTGGCTCGGGTGCTGGCGTGTTGGCACTGCCCGCTGGCACGTCCCTGTGGCTCCTGGCCATCGAACGGAAGTGCCAAAACCGCATCATAGGCACAGGGTCCCCGCCCCCAGGGGGACCTGGGAGTGAGGGTGTGGTGGCCATGAGGGCTCCCAGAAGTCCTGGAAAGAGAGGTCTGCTCAGTCAGGGGCGGGGCGGGGCGGGGCAGGGGCGGGGCTTCTCGCTGGAGGGGTGGGACATCTCGTTTTGATGAGCTTCTCTCTGGAGGGTGAGGACAGTGAGGTGGCGGGGCCTCTTGCTGGAGCGGGGGGTGGGGCAGGGTCTCACTGGATGGGGAGGCGGAGCCTGTCTCTGGAGGGGCGGGGCTTCTCTCTGGAGGGGCGGGGCATCTCGCTGGAGCAGGTGGAAGCCAGCAGGGCACCCCTCCTCCTGGAGGCAGGGCTTAGCTGCGCAGGTCCAGCCAGCAGTGTGTCCACAGCGACTTTTCATCCCACGGTCGCCCAGCAAGGAGACAGATGCTATGACCACGTGGAACCGCTTGTGCCTTCGAAGACCCGGGAGGAAGTTTGTCAACCTTCCCGGGAAGGCGGGCAGGTGGCCGCGGGACGCAGCGCTGTCCTGATCCGGTGGCGGCGTCGGAAGGGAGGCCTGTGGGGTCTCGGACTCCGTCAGGCGTAACACAGTTCCTTCCGACCTCAACTAGGAGGGGCGAGGGCCAAGTTCTGGGCCGGCAGCCCCCGGCGCCGCGCCCCGAGCCGGCTTCGTCAGCACCACAGCCGACGGTGACTGGGGGCCACCAGGCTGCCTAATAGCCTCCGATGGGGCACCTGGTCACCCTGGACGGGAAAGGGCGACAGGCCCTGAAGTGGAGTTTGGACACCCGCGCAGGGCAGCGGCGGCCCTGGGGCGAGGGGCCCAGCCTGTCTCTGACCGCGTCCTCCCCGCTCCGCCTCCTGGTGGCATCCAGGGGTCATGGGGGGAAGGCTGTCCTCCCTCTGCGGGGCAGGGACGCGCTGCGGGGGGCACCTCTCGAGGCGCTGGGCTGCTCAGGCGGTTGAGCAGGGGGAGGAGCAGGGGAGGCCCGGGCCGTAAGCCGCAGCGCAGGAAGGGGGGCGCCCGCCAGAGGCACCTTCCCCGGCGTTGCCCACGCTCCCCGATCCCGCCACGCAGTCACTTGGGGAAAACGCAAACTTCCCAAATCCGCGGTTTCTGTTCCTGACGTCACTTGACAGCAAGGCCAAAGCCGCTGCCGGTTCGGACTTCTTCCTCCCAGGATGAAAGTGCAGGTGACGAGCGTCCTGCTCACATGCTCCGCGCGGTCCCAGTGCACCCGCGGGGACCAGCGCTCCGCGCAAGCGACCCGCCGCCCTCCCACTTCGCCTCCGGCCGTGCCCGAGCTGTACGGCTGCCACTCAGCCTCAGGGAAGAGGAAACCGTGGCAGCACAGGTAGCCGCTTGCCCAGGTCTGGCAGCAAGGGCGCGGCCGGGGCGGGCACCTTGGGGGCCGCTGCAGCCAGCCCCGGGACGATGGCCCTTCCCCCCAGAGAGGCCGCCACCCGGACCTCACACACCGAGGTCAGGGGCTGCACAACCCCCACCCGTGTGAGCAGATGATCATTTCCCAAGTTGACTGAGACTGTGTGACCTTATTGCTGTAATTTGTTTAAAATGTGCTCATGGGCCGCCGGGGGGCTCAGTCGGTTGAGTGTCGGACCCTTGGTTTGGGCTCAGGTCATCATCTCATGGCTTTGTGGGGTTGAGCCCCTGGCGGCCTCAGCGCCGCTGGTGTGGAGCCTGCTTGGGATTCTCTCTCTCCCTCTCTGCCCCTCCCCTCTCCGGTTGTCTCTGTCTCTCTTTAGTAAATATATTTTAAAAACTTAAATAAATAAAACGAGCACATCAAATAAAAATAATCATAGACAAAACACAACAAGAAAACCCTGATATTTTAAAAAGCCGTCAATCTTGTGCCCCCACCTGGGAAGTGGGCAGGGTCGGCGGCTCAGCCCCCCACAGGTCAGGGGCAGATGGAAGAGGAAACGGCAAACCCTTTTCTGCAGGTGAGAAGGGATTCATGTCTGTTATGTCACCTGGATTCCACATGGCCTTATTATGCGCCTACTGTGTTCATGAGCTCCTCCAGGCGGGAGGCCCCGCATCACCTTTGTCTCACAAGCCGTGGGGCCCTCAGCAGCTTGCTGCCTGCACCCCGAGAAACAAATGATGAGGTGACGCCACCGGCCCCCCTGCGGCGCCCGGGCTGGTGGAACTGGGCGGCGGGAGCCCAGGGATGAGCCGGTCTGCGGGGGATTAGGAAGGAGGGGAAAGCGAGGCAGTGCGTGCAGCTGTGGGGTGCGGGGCGCCGGGAGCCTGGGGGTCCCTGGAACATTGCTTACGGTGGCCGCACTCCTGCTGGGCCTGCGTGCGGAGCACATCAGTCACCTGGTCCAGCCTCCGCATGCACAGGGACCAGACAGGGAAGGGGACACCATGAGAATAGTGACCTGGCAGTAACAGGAAGGAGTGGACGTAGAAGCTGAAAATCGGATTCCAGAGGAAAATAAGTCTTCTTCCCGCATGAGGAGAGACCGGAGGCAGCACCCTCCTGGAGGAGGGCCCCGTCTGGGTCTGTGCCCACCGAAGGCCGGTCCTGTGCCGACGGAGAGACCCTGCCAGCAGAGGGGAAAGGGATCCGGCCTGGAAACAACGTCCACCGGCGAGTGTTCCGACCTCACAGGGGCTCCTGCGGCCACGGCCAAGTTCACGGAGAGCTCCGGCGGAGGCGCGTCCCCTCGGGCCGACTGTCGGCACCGCTGGCATCGCACCGCAGGTGACATGAGAATGCCTGGCTGCAGCCCGGACCCCGCAGCATCACGCGGACGGGTCGCAGGGGGCGAAGGCAGAGCCGCACTCGTCTGACTGAAGACTCAGCCCCAGACCCCGGGACCCAGGCCGCCCCTGTCATCAGTGAGGGAGGCCGAACGCCAGCCAGCGCACGTGCCTGCGTCCTAATCTGCACACCCCACGAGAGCGTTTCCTTAACGTGGCAAAGGGGGCCTGCAGATGTGGTTCTGTGAGGACCCCGCCTCGAGGAGATAGTTCTAGATTAGCTGGTGAGCTCGTCGGATCAGAGGAGGAGGGGCAGAGCGGCCGGCCGGCGGCTACACCCCGGGATCCGCTGGACCAGTGGCTTCGGGCTGGAGGCTGAGGAAGGGCCAGGAGACTCTGGACACGGGAAGGGCTGGAAGCAGACCCCCGAGCCTCCAGATCGTTCCGCGAGGCCCACTGCAGGTTTCTGAGTTCCAGAAAAGTGGCAAAGTGAGTGGGTGCTGTTTGAAGCCTCTCCGTGGGTGGCAGCCTGCTTCGGCAGGACCGGGAAACCGGGGACATGGGCAGCGGGCTCCGCCGCTGGGAAGGGGGGTCCGGCGCTCTGCCATTCTCCGGAAACACAGCAAACAACAAAACAACAAGAAACATGTTTGTTTCTATCTTTCCATGGTTCTTTTATACAAAATAACTGTAATACAGTAAACAAACAAGAAATCAAAGCCTGAACATACAGCCCCTAAAAAGATAAACAGATCTGAGAAGCAGACGAAGAGATTATGAAGTTACTGAAGTTAGCAGAAACACAAAAAAAGTTACCAAATGTAAACATTGTCACAAAATGTCCCAGAATGTTCTAGAATGTGCAGACATGTGGATTGTAACTGGTAAAAGAAGGGGGAGTGGGAGGAAGGTCAGAGGAACTGAAACAAAAGTAATGGAAGTTGTGTATCTGTCAGGTGTTGTATCTGAATCACTATTCTTTCTGCAAAAGAAAGGAAGAGTCAGAAGATTACAAGAAGTGACTCAAACCAAAGAGACCAAAGGCAGACGGCCGCGATCCGGGGGCAGGTGTCGGTGGATCCGAGGTGTGGACCCTCAAAGCAGCAGAGGCATGGATGGCTGTTGAGGAAATGATGTTAAAATCGCTCTGATATTTTTTAAAACATCCACCCATAAGGCCAAAACCTCAGAGGACTTGAAGAAGAATTAATATCAAGAAAATGACACTTGAGCAAATCAGAGAGAAATTGTTGAAAACCAAAAGTAAAGAGAAAAGGACTCATACAGGTAACAGAGACACAGGACACAGACAATGGACACTGAAGTGTCATTGAAAACAGTGCAAAGCAGAGGACAAGAAGGAATGACCAATTTAGAAGGAGCAAGAAACATGCGGCAATTTAGAGACCTCGTCCTGGGAACACCCTTCAGTCAGAGCAGATGGACTCGGCGTTTTCAGGAAACACGGGGGCGAGTTTGTTTCCGGAGACCCGTGCTGCAGAGAGACTGCGGCGGAAATCCCGTCTGCAGGAGCAAAGTGAGTGGGAGGGAAACTGGGCAGATACCAAAGGCCACCTTCTTTCTGCTCAAGCAAATGTCACAAAAATTCATGGCACATGTGGAAACATGCTCCTGGGAGCGGCTGGCGTGGACGGGAAGTGCTTCAGGAACGTTCTGGGGAAAATACGGTAAATTCACGACAGAGTCCCCGAAGCATGTATTATTTTAAAAGAAAATAAAAAGGACATCGATTGAAAGTCAAGAGGTTTCTTTTCTCGCTGTGATGTCACCTCCTGTCTTAACCACAAAAGCACACAGAGCATCGGAAACACTGATTTTCCAGACACTGGATGGTGCCACACCCGAAGGTGATCCTGGAGAGGAAAAATAAACAGGCCCAGCGAGCCCCGTGACAGCCCCTCCATGGCCCCGTGACAGCCCTGAGACGGCCCCACTCACCTACCGCCTGGAGAGGCTTCTAAGTAGAGGCAGCTGAGCTCCGTTTGGGACACAGTGTGGCACTTGGGACCAAAACACCAGAGGAGGAAGCAGGTGCAGAAAGGGTTTGAGGGCCTGAGGAGGGGTCCCCTCGAGGCTTTGGCAGAATGCTGACCAGCTCATGAGCACAAGGAACAGCATCACGGGAAGGGCAGGCAGACCCCGGGGCTCCCTGAGGCCGGGCAGGGTCTGTGCACAATGGTGGGATAGACCCACCTCACCACACACAGGACACCGCCCAGGGCGCCCCCATCCCCACCCCCGGGCGGTGGCCTCCGAATGCAGCCAAGCCATCCCTTCGGCGACTGCTCCCGACACGCCCCTGCAACAGGGAAGAGCCAGTGTGCTCGCCACAGCTCAGGACCCGTTCCAGCAATGGGAAGAGATGCAATGAAATGCGGCAGAAATTCACAAAGCCCCAGCATTTAACACAGTTTCTGCTTCTTTGCAGAGTTTGTATATTTTTCAAATGTTGAACAGTAAGTGTAGGCACAGAAATTATGCAAGTAGTAGAAGTAACGGCTATTATGAATATACCCCATACATTGAAGAAGATGGGGGAAAACATGGGCACCGCTAGGAAAGGAATGGAAGGTTTGTATTATATATTATATTATGCTTTGATACGCTATATTACACTATATTACCTTCATTACATTACACATATACATTACTGACAAAACTTCTGCAAATGAAGAACAAGCCTCAAAAGAAAAATTCACTAAATGAGTTTAAGAGCAGATTCAATTCTATACAAAGACAATATTTATTAGAGATCCACTAAAAACTGTCCAAAGGGAAGCACAAAGGGAAAGAAAGGCTAAGCGGTAACCTCTAGGATGATCCCAAGGAGTCTAATATACGTGTAATTGGAGTCTGGGGCAGGGGACAGGAGGCAAAACATATATTTGAAGTGATTATGCTTAAAAATATTCCAAATTCATAAAAACTATAAACTATAAGGCTCAAAAGTCCAGTAATCCTCAGTCTCGGAAATATGATGAAAAGTACATTAAAACACATCACCCACATACCAGATCAGACAAAGGCATTGAAAGAAAAAGCCCCCCACAGACCAACACCCCTTACACAGATGTTAGAATCTTTTAAAATGTTTAGCAGAACAAACCCATCAATGTATTAAAAGGGTAGTAGATCATCACCAAATGAGAGTAATCCCTGGAATGCAAGGTTGGTTTAATATTAAAACCCAGTTTGTGTAATTTACTGCATCAATAGAGGTCAAACAAATGGAGTACAGAAAATGCATTCACCTATTTAATGTGCAGGCATAACGCAAATAAACACGAGGTCACCAAGTGGCACACAGACGCAGGGGCTGATACAGGACAGAAGAAAGACCCCCCCGCAGACAGTGCAGCGGTGAGCCATGTCTCCCCAAGGCCGGAATGAGCAGGAGCACCCATTCTCAGCATCTCGCCGAAGCCCTGGCCCACTCAGTGGGCGAGAAGAGACATAAAATTCTCTCGAGTTGGAGAAAAAGAAGTGAAGGGTCTTCGTGTGCAGGTGACATGATGGTCTACGTAGACACTTCCAAGGAATCTACCAAAGCAGCTATTCTAACCAATAAGTGAACAAAGTGAGCTTGCCAGATTTCAGGTCAGTTCACCAAACCCAGTGTATTTCTAAAAAATGCAACCAATTTCTGTATGTTGATTTTGTGCCCTGCAACTTTGCTCAATTCATGGATCAGTTCTAGTAGCTTCTAGTGGAGTCTGTTGGGTTTTCCATGTAGAGTGTCATGTCATCTGTGGAAAGTGAAAGTTTGACTTCATCTTTGTCGATTCTGATGCCTTTTATTTCCTTTTGTTGTCTGATTGCTGATGCTAGGACCTCCAGCACGATGTGAAACAGCAGTGGTGAGAGTGGGCACCCCTATCGTGTCCCTGATCTCAGGGGGAAGCTCTCAGTTTTCCCCCATTGAGGATGATATTAGCTGTGGGCTGTTCATAAACTGCTTTTATAATGTTTAGGTTAGTTCCTTCATCCTGACTTTCTCGAGGGTCTTTATTAAGAAAAGGTGCTGTATTTTGTCAAATGCTTTTTCTGCATCTATCGACAGGATCATATGGTTTTTATCTTTTCTTTTGTTAACGTGATGGATCACATTGATGGATTTGCAAATACTGAACCAGCCCTGTAACCCAGGAATGAATCCCACTGGATCATGATGGATAATTCTTTTTATATGCTGTTGAATTCGATTTGCCAGTATCTTGTTGAGTATTTTTGCATCTGTATTCATTAAGGATATTGGCCTGCAGTTCTCTTTTTTTGCTGGGTCTCTGTCTGGTTTGGGGATCAAAGTGATGCTGGCTTCGTAGAATGAGTCCGAAAGTTTTCCTTCTAAAACCAGTGTATTTTGAAATGTTAGCAACAAACAACTGAGCATTGAAAGGTTTTTTTAAAAATCTGTTTACCATAGCTATTTATAGTATCCAAAAGATGTTTTATGTTATTTAAAAGCCAGGCATCAGAAGGGCTGTGTTCCTTTCGGGAGGCCCCGGGAAAGCACCTGGTCCTTCTCTTCCGCTCCTGCAGGCCACCTGCTGTCCTTGGCCCTGGCGTCCCTCCATCTGCAACCACAAAACCGCTTCTCTCTTCCCCTTCCTCCGCTGTCACCTCCCTCCGACCGCAGCGGGGAAAGACTCTGCATGTAAAATGCGGTCATAAGGGGCCTCCCGGGAGTCCCAGGCTGATCGTGTCTCTCTGGGACCCCATGTTATTCACGCCTGCAAAGTCCCTTCGACGGAAGCAAGCGAGGTCACGGGTTCCAGTGACTTGGGCTCAGATATCTGGGCAGGGATGCTATTCCGCCTCCCACAAATAACCCCGCAAACATAGAGATAACCATACCCATGAGCTGGATTAAAAATTACTATCAAATTATGAGTCCTCAGTGAGCTCATTAATGCAATCTCAACCAACACCATGATGCTTTATTTTTTTCTGGATAAATGAATAAGTTCACTCTAAAGTGTATGTGGACCTGCAAGGGGACCATACGGGTCACAGTAACTCTGAGAAAGAACAAAGCTGCGGGACATACGCACGGCTCTCAAGACGTGGCACAAAATCGGCGGGAACAGAATCAGGACACAAGGGTTGTATGTAATATGCGAACAGAACTGAATCCGAAAGTTGAACCATAGAAATGGGTAACTGAGTTTTTGACAAAGGTACCAGGATAATTCATCAGAAAAGGACAGTATTTTGGGGGCACCTGGTGGCTCAGTCGGTTAAGCGTCTGATTTTGGCTCAGGTCATGATCTCACAGTCCGTGGGTCAAGCCCCGCGTCGGGCTCTGTGCTGACAGCTCAAAGCCTGGAGCCTGCTTCTGATTCTGTGTCTCCCTCTTTCTCTGCTCCTCCCCACTCATGCTTTCTCTCTCCCCCAAATAAATAAACTTAAAAAAAAAAGGGAAGGGGAATATTTCAACAAGTGCTTGCTAAGAGTGCAAACCCACGGGCAGAGGCACTGCACCATGGCCGCATGCACCAAGTGGAAAAATGAGCTTAAATAATGTGACTAAACTGAAGTGATAAAACCATGGATCTTCAGGAAAAACATGTTGTAGAAACAACTGGTGGCCTTGTGTTAAGTAAAATTTTCTTAACAAGATAGTAAAAATTTAAACTATAAAACATTGAAAGATTGTAAATGAGACTTCATTAAAATGGAAAGGCTTGCTCTTCCAAATACACGTGAAAATGAAAAGGCAAAGCACAGACTAGGAGAAAAAAGAAGGTTGTAAAACGCACATACGAGTCTTCTGTCTGGAACGTACACCGGCCCCTTGCAACTCGATAATAAGATGGTCAACAGGAGCCGTGAGAAATGGGCATGTTGGGACAGATGCTCACCTACGCAGACGGGCCTGGTCCTCCGGGCGTGTGGACGGGGCCAACCCGCCTTAGCCTTTACAAGACCTGTAGATTCAACCAGGACTCACCTGGGGCTCCAGGGGGCTCAGTCGGTTAAGCATCCGACTTCGGCTCAGGTCACGATCTCACGTTCGTGGGTTCAAGCCCCGTGTCTGACTCTGTGCTGACAGCTAGCTCAGAGCCTGGAGCTGCTTCGGATTCTGTGTCTCCCTCTCTCTCTGCCCCTCCCCTGCTCATGCTGTCTCTCTCTCCTCAAAAATAAATAAAACATTAAAAAAGCCCACTTTAAGCCAGGACTCGCCACCCCACCCACCCACCGCGGCGAGCCTGAGAAGTCCGGGGACCCCGAGTCTGCCGACCACGTGGACCGAGCAGCTGCTGGCCGCTGCTGGGGCCAAGCAGGGCGCTGCCCGGCGGTCTTGCGTGAAGCTCAATTCAATGCACACTTACTCCGTGACCCCGTAATTCTGATCCAGGTGAGCATTTTCCTGAGCAAAATGAAAACGTGCCCCCGCAGACGTGGGGTCAAGGCTCACACAGCTCAGCGTCCTCTGTAATAACTGGAAAGTGCTGAGAAGCCAAGTGCCCGCCGGCTGGTGTGCGCACGTGTGCCTGGTGGCATGTCTGTGCCACGGAGTGCTGGTGGGCAGCGAAGCAGGATAAAACAGGAGACTTTGCCCCGTGCCACACGGCGACCTGGGTGCGCCTCAACGTCGTTATGTTAAGTGAAGGGAGCCTGCTGTGACACAGATACTGTATGATTCAATTTACACAAGATTCTAGAAACTTAAGGGAAAATAATATAAAAGCAGAGAGGGAGGCAAACCGTGAGAGACTCTTAGAGGGAACAGACTGAAGGTTGCTGGAGGGGAGGTGGGTGTCATCTGTAAGAGATCCATCACTGGGTTCTCCCCCTGAAGCCAAGACACACTGTATGTTAGCTAACTTGTATTTAAATAAAAACTTTAAAAATGATAATAAAATAAAATAAAACAAAATAATTAACATGAAAAGAGAAAAGAAAAGAAACTTCAGAGGCAGGGTAGATGTGCACTGACGGGGCCGGCGTGGGCCGTGGGCTCCCCGACACAGGGCACAGCGCATCTGGGGGCTGTTAGAAGAGGTACGTGTTTCGGTTGTGGTAACGAAATTCATGCAATTATATACTTAAAACGGTGCATCTCATCGCGTATAAAACATACTTCCATCAGGTAAGGCAAATAAGACATTAGAAGAAGGAAAAATAGTCAAATATACTCAATTCATGTAAAATAAGGCATGGAGGGAGAGCAAAGAGGAGATGGGATAAAGGGAAGACAGAAGGAGAAAGGAGGAAAAGCTCCAGGGGCACCTGAGGGGCGGCGACCCATAGATGACGGACCGCTCTGTGCTGACTCCAGGGGATTTGGTTAAACACCAAGAGCCAGGCGGTCACCGTGAAGCCAAGCGGAAGGCACACCGTGGCACCAGCCGTGGCCGCGCTGACGGCAGACACAAGACCAGAAGTGGGATCAGCCCGGAGGGGCTGTTCGGTGACGCAGGGAAGACAGATTTGCTCAGAAACAGCCATCTTTCCCGTGTGTGCCCCCAAAAGCGGAGCTTCAGAAGCTCCAAGCGGAATTCTGCAGAATCAACAGAGAAAAGAGCTGCATCGTCCCCTGGGAGGGGGGCCGGGAGGTCCCCCTCACACTCACCCAAACGATCACGTGTGTACAAGGAGTGGTCGTGACGTTGGTGGCGTTCAGAAGGTGCACCCACACCACTGACCCATTTATGCCCATCTGTTTCCAGAGCCCAGCGCCCAGACCCACGTCCTTCCCCAGCGCTCAAAGAAAGGTGTGGAAACGCACCCACACTGAGCCAAGGGACTGACATTTTGCAATTGTATTTTCTGATCATGAGTGAGCTGACAGAGAGCTGAATTACATGATGGGTACGTAAAAACACCCAGCGATTTGGAAACGGGACCCCTCGCTTCTGAACAGTTGATTGGTCGGAGAGGGAATTCACAGGGAATATTAGGAAGCGTCAACCTGAACAACGGTGAAGATAAAACATACAAAATGTCGGGATGTAGCTACGTGAGAGCTTCAGGAGAACTCACAGCTTAAAATTTTGAGGTAAAATGAATTCAACTGTATATAATTCTATCTTGAGGGGTTAAGGGGTGAAGAACGTCAAACCCAAGGAATTAGAAGGAGAAACCGATAGAATGGAAAACAGACAAGAGAGAAAATGAACAACTCGGAAGGCGGGTATTTGCAAAGATTAGGATAATTGGAGGGTTCCCAGCTTGACAGAGGGAACCAAAACCACCAGGCACCCATCACACACGTTGGTATTTGTGACATCATCATGATAGTCACAGGACATGACAATGTGTACTTAGGGCACATGACAATTTGACTATATGAGACTGCATGTGACAATATCAGACTTTTTCGTAAGCAATATTGAAAAGGTTTTTAAGTTCACATGGAAGTCTGATGGTTTTTACAACAGAAAAATTTTTTAAATTTTAACGTTTATTTATTTTTGAGAGAGAGAGAGAGAGAGAGAGAGAGAGAGAGGGAGAGCGCATGAGCGGGGAGAGGGTCAGAGAGGGAGGGAGACACAGAATCGGAAGCAGGCTCCAGGCTCTGAGCAAACGGTCAGCACAGAGCCCGACCTGGGGCTTGAACCCAGGAACTGTGAGATCATGACCCGAGCCGAAGTCGGCTGCTCAAACGACTGAGCCCCCCAGCCGCCCCCCAACAAAGATTTTAAGAAAGATTTAGAAAATAAATACTGGGAGAGGCCGTCCGCGTGTTGAAAAGACAAGAAAAAAACATCGTGACTGATTTTGGGCAATAAATTTTACAACTTGTCTAAAGTGGAAAGAAAGGCATGACAAGCATGACTTCACAAAATGAACAAAAGAAGAAATGAAAAATCTGAAAAAAAAAGAAAGAAAGGAAACCGCCAACAAAAATAGTCAGAACCTCATGGTTTAGGAGGCGATTCTACCACACGTTGGAGGAAGCAAGGACACTGACTTTATGGAAACAGTAGAAAAGACAGCAGGTGCCGCAGCCAGATAGAGCCAGAGACGCGCATCCCTGATGAACGGGGGTCAGGAAATCCGTAAAGAAATCCCAGTGAATCAAATCCTGTCGAATATGCAAGAATAATACATCACGACCAGGAATGTAA
>NC_043709.1:1473518-1494625 GCF_006229205.1 Suricata suricatta
TGATTTTCTTGATGGGAGAGGGAAGGAGAAACCCAAACCCCTTCCCAGTCCCCACGCGTGTCCGGGAGAGCGGCTTCCATGGTGCAAACTCCCAGATCGGCAACTGTACAAGCCAAGGGGCCTCCTTTTCCCTGGGGGACACCATGGCCCCAATCTTGCTTCTACCACGTGTGGAAGGTCACCAGGAGAGTCTCGTCTGGCGGTGACGAAGGAGGGCCACGGTCCCAGCGTGACTTGTCCCTGAGCCATTTCTCCAACTCACACGGTGGTTCCACCACGCTGTTCAACTGTGAAGGCACATGTGTCACAAGTGTCCTTGAGCCGTAACTTCTCTGGGGCCCCATGTCGCAGTCGGGGCTCTAAGGAACCCGGGTCCCCTGCCCCATTTTATGACGTCACTTGTCATATGCCTGTGGGAGCGCCTCCGAGAAAGCACATTCCGAGTGGACGCCCAGCCAAGTCCTCCCACCCCCGGGACTGGACACGGGGGACACCCGAGCCCCTGCCTCCCCTGGAGCCCACAGATGCACCCATGTGTGCATCCTGGGGTCCACAGATGGTTGTGCGTGGAAAAGCCCAAAAAGGACTCTAACTACAGCCCCTGATATGTTTGTGGAGGGTCCCCGGTGGGAGCAGCCCAGGCCCCCCAGGATCCGGGAGAAGCCCAGTGTTTGCAGAGACGTGAGGACACCGTAGCCACGCAGTGTGTGCCAGCCACTGGGGTGGGGGGTCTGCATCTCCAAGGTGAGGCCTCCAGGAGGGATAGTGAGTGGCCTGGGGAGCCCCATCTGGAGAGAGGAGTCCATTCAGGCCCGTTCGAGGTTGGGGAGCACACAGAAGGGGCTCAGGTGACCCGGGGAGGCCAGGAACCCCCCACAAAGTCTGGGCTCCGGCTCCAGTCAAGACAGAATCATAGAGCAGCTGGTACCAGGACGGAGCCTGAGCCACAGGGCAGAGGAGAGCCGGGCAGGACTCGGGTTTGGGCCTGAACCAGTTCCAGTCTGAGACCTGCCCGGGGCCTGGGGGTCCGCCGTGGGGCCCGGGACTCCTCCTCTGCGGGGCCTGCAGCGTCCTCGGCCCGGCCCTCTTCGCTGCCCCTCGGACAGAAGGTGAGGGGACATCCCTGCCACTGTCCACAGTTATTGTGAATGCCTAGAGTGTTTCCCCGGGCTTCTCCCACCCACGGGGGCCACGGGCTGAGCCGTGGGACTTCCCAGCCTGCCTCACCCCCCGGCTCCTCCTGGTCCAAAGACAGCTCAGGAAGCACCTCCACCCCCATTTCCAGACTGGGAAGGAACACACGCCTCCGAGGGTGTGACATCGAGTAGCACGCTCAAGGGCCGGTGCCTTTTAGAAGCTGGCAGCGGACGCATATCTGAGCTGTGAAGTCAAGGAACCCAAGGCCGGTGCCTGAGCCAATGGGAGGAGCCGAACTCTGCCCTGGGGGTGAGCTCGGAGCTGAGGGGACCATGTAAGGACGGAGGAGCCAGGCGGGGGGCTCCCTGAGTGTCCCGGGGACGAGGCTCCAGAGCCCTGGGTTCTGGAGAGGTCCCTGGAAGGAGCACCTGTGTGGGCGACGGGTGGGCGAGTTTGCGTGTGTGTAGTTCACCTTGTTGCTGTGTGTCATGTGTGCACCTGTGTGCACCTGCCATCCCTCCTCCCTCCCCAGCCTCCGTCTCCCCGCACCTCTGCAGAGGGAGGCTGGGGCTCCACGTCCTGCACACAGTGCCGCCCACCGTGCTGTGCGGGTCCGGTAACCTGACACCAGCGTCCAGGAGAGCCTTCAGGAGGTGCGCTCTGCCCGTGCCCTTGACCCGACCGCAGCCCCGGGGGTTCACCTGAGACAGGCGTGAGCCCACGTGGGCGTGGGTGCAGGGCAGCGCAGCCTAGATGAGGAGGCCGCAGAGCCCTTCGAGGTCCGCCTGGGGCCCCTGCAGGGACATGGACAGCCGGTCGGACAGCCGGACGGGGCAGGACTCGGCTAATGGAGCTGAGAGAGCGGCAGGGGCGGCGAACACGCACGGTGCAGTCTTCAGACCGTGTGTGACAGTTTCCGCACACAGATGTGCTTGCACACTCGCCTGTTCCTAGCGGGAGACGGCGGCTGTGACCACACGCACGCTCTATTCGGATGCGCCCGGGCACGTCGTGTGGACCCTCCTCCACCCAGATCTCTGAAGCCCGGGTTCACGAGCCGGGGACCCGGGGGGACGTGCGCTCACAGCTCCGTGGCTCCGTGTGGACGAACACACCTCTGCTTTGCTTGGGAACAGGAGTGCGTCCTCCCCGGTGACGTTTCCGTGGGGGAGGGGCTGGCTGTGTGTGGCCGCCCCACGTCCATCCCTCCCCTCCCTCCGCCCCACATCCTCCACTTCCAGGAAGCCCTCAAGGCACTGCCCGGTGCCCAGTTTTCCCGGAGAGGTTCCGCTTGGCCGGCGGGGGACACGCAGGCCCCCGGACACCACCGGCCGGGCTTCGAGGAAAGGGGCCCCAGCTGAGCCCGTGGTCCCTGCCGCGGGCGTCCACCTGGTGTCCTTGGGGTCGCTGGCCAGGCCTGCAGGGCTCATGCGGGACACGCGAGCGCAGGCGCACACTTGGTCATGCAAACCCAGGCACCTGGCCTGGGCACGGGCAGCCCGGGCGGTGGGGCGGCAGGTCGAGGCCCCAGCCCCACCCCTCCCCAGGTGCAGGCAGCCCTGTGGAGAAGAACGGCCACCCGGGGAGCCGGGGACCCGTCTTCGGAGCAAATCGCCCAGGCTCACCCGGCTCGGCCACTTGGGGCAGCGAGGGGGGCTGGGCAGACCCAGAGCCAGCGGCCGAGGGAGCCGCCCACGGCCGCCAGAGCTCTGCTGTCCTCCAGTCTCCCACCCGCCCATATGCCCGGAGACACGCCAAGTTTATCCGGGCACGTGCTGCCCAGCTAGAGGTGACACTTCCCAGACTCTCTCTCCTGAGGCACGTGACGGAGCTGTGACCAATGGGACATGAGCAGAAGGAATGTGCACCACTCCGGGCAGTGCTCTGCAGCGTAATGGGTGCACTTTCAGCTGAGAGGCAGATGTGATGGCAGGAGCTGGAGCAGCCACCCTGAGCCCCACGATCTGAGA
Source organism: Suricata suricatta (assembly GCF_006229205.1). NCBI lineage: Eukaryota > Metazoa > Chordata > Mammalia > Carnivora > Herpestidae > Suricata > Suricata suricatta. Next base: position 1,476,626 of record NC_043709.1, read on the forward strand.
CAGTGGAGTCACTCCACCCAGCGGGCACCGCCTACCTCTGGGCTGCTGAGCGAGGCCCCTGTGTCACTCCAGAGGAGACGGGGCCATGAGCAGATCGGTGCAGTGATCTTGGATCAGTAATAAGTTGGCAGCTACTGGGCTCCTGCTCAGACACGTACAAGGGACAAGATGCAGACAGTCCTGCTCGTGGGTGACAGAAGCGTGGGTGGAGAGGGACGCCAGATCTCAGTGACCTTGGACAAGGGCTGCGTCCTTCCGATTGTCTTTGGGTGGGCGAACCGGCCCCGTGGCCCCGAGCCCCGGAGGCGTGGTGCTGGGGAACGTGGGAGCGCACGGACACTCGGAGGCCCTTTCACAGCTTCACATTTTGCCAGAAGGCGATCTGCTCTGCTTAAAACTGTTAACGTGTCTCCCAGGAAGCTGCTTGGCTTCGAGAATCGTAACAGAAAACGGAGGAAGGAGCGCAAGCTGACCCAGAGCGACGACAGGTTATGTGCCCTGAGCAGCCCGACAAGAAGAACAAACTTTGTACAGGCGAGAAGCTTCCGGGGCTGCGGGGGCGGCTCCTCCCGTGGGGGCCCGCGGGGCGGGCTGGACACAGGTCAGGGCCCAGCAGAACCACTAAACACCAGCCGCCACGCGGAGTTTTAAAAATCCTTGACTTTGAACAAAGGAGAAAATTATACGGCATTAGATTAATGGCTGTCCCTACACCCAATTAGTGAGTGTTGAACGCATATTTAAAAGGCTATTTGAAGGACTCACGTCACCACTCAGTCCGGCCGTGCCCTGGACGGCACCTGGGTGCGGAGTGAGGGGCCCCCAGCCCCGGCCTCCCATCGACTCCTGATCCCTGGGGACCGGTCCGTGGGCTGAAACACCCCCTGCACAGAACGCAGCCCCCCGGGACTCCCAAAGCTGCCTCCTACAACTGCCTGTCCCTGGGTTGCTTCTGTTCCCTCAATTTTCTCCTCCCTGGGGTCCCCGCAGCCCCCTGCTCTCTGGCCCCCTCAGCACCCCCCACGCTGCTGAGAGCACGGTGCCCCCCCCCCCCCGGCTGTCCTGTGTCCTCGGGCAGGTGGTCCTCGCTCCGCCACGGCCACGGACGACCGCACGTGGCTCCCTCCTCCCTAACAACGCAGCCTTTGCTCGTTCCAAGTCCCAGCCTGGTTCCGGGCCTGGGGACGGCACCCAGTTCACAGGGCCCGCGGGAGGGCGGGCGTGGAGGAGGCGCGGGAGGCCGGAGCGCGGCGCCCGGGAAGGGAGCTCGCTGGGCCACTGCGGAAACAGCGGGGGTCGTGAGCCTTGCGGAAACGCCTTCTTGCTCCGTCTGCAGCCACGGGTCGGACACTTCCCGCCTCTTCCAGCTCCTGAAGGCTCCAGGATTCTGTGGCTCGCGGCCACGTCTCCGCCTCCAGCTTTGCGTGGCTCCTCCCCTTTGTGTGTCGGGGTCTCAAAATCTCCCCGCCCCCTTGCAGGGACGTCTGTCATTGCATTTTGAGCCCCCTAGATAATGTAAGATGATGGCCTCCTGAAATCCTTCATTTCACCCCAAACACCAGCTCCCAAAGATCAAAGCATGGATGTACCTTCTGGGGGCGCCCACCCAGCCTGGGTACCCCCTAGCGGCCCGTTCCCAGCCAGCACTTCTGAGCCCCGGACCTGCCCCCTGCTCCCCCTCCCCCTGTGTCCGTAGGCTAAGGGTGCCCCTCACTGGAGAGGCCGTCCTGACCACCAGAAGCTCCCTCCGTCCTCCAAACTCCCGGCGGGCCATGCCCACGGGCACACGTCCAGCCCCAGCGGCCCAGGGCCCCGTGTGGTGGCACCACCCCACCTGTGTCTGCACCCTTCCTGCACGGGGACCCTGGCTCTGAGCTTCAGAAATACATGTGGCATCAAACCCGAGCCCCGCCCAAGGAGAGCAGGTCCCTCCCGCACAGCACGCAGGGGCTGGCCCAGGAGGCCTGGACGGGGGACGGCCGGCAGATGGGCGCGCTGCGGGGGAAGCTGGCCGGACCCGTGGCACTCTCTGCTCTGTGAGCTTGATTGAATGGGATCTGGCTGAGCTTCACCAGTTATTGCAGTTTTCCCATTATTTTATTGTGCAAATTCCTAGGAGCGTCAGCAGAATCCGGAGGTAAACCAAGCAGCCACTGTGAAGTGTGAAGAACTACCCTCGACTCACAGTCAAACTATGTGCTTGTGGAATCACCGCGTGGAGATGAGGCCTCGGGGCCAGCGGTCTGGCAGGGGCTCCGGTCACCTTCCCGGGCCGCACAGCCCCCGCAGGACAGACGCCGGGTCCCTGGCGCAGGCTCGACGGCCGCTGCAGTACCCCCCCCACCACTGAGCCAGGCAGGGCGCGGGTGGGGTAGAAAACACATCCATTCTAGACACTTTCTCACCCACAAATAGGAACGGCCCTCCCTCTGCGCCCCTGCCCCACACCAGACCTCAAGTCTAGGCAGCTGGGGACAAGAGGCTGGACTTCCAGTGTGGCCCCAGCTCTGCAGAGAGAGTGTTCAGTCCTGCGGCACGTGCTCCGGCTGCTGTGTGTCCCCAGGGCCCGGCCCTCCTCCCCGGCCGAGGGGCAGGATCACCGGAAGAGTGTGGCTGCAGGAGCGGCGTTGCTCAGAAACGCCCTGGCAGAGAGTTCTAGTCAGCCTCCGCACTCGTCGGAGCATGGGCCTGGAGCATGGGCCTGGAGGACTTACGTGCTGGGCACCTTTCGGCGGCAGGTACAGAGACCAGCCAGACACGCGGGCGTTTCTTCAGGTCAGTAAGTACTTGAGGTGTGAGTGGTGAGCTCGTGCACGGACGGAAGCGTGAATGGCTACATGGGTGGGTGGGTGAGTGGGTGGGTGATGGATGGACGGGTGGGTGAGTGGATGGGTAGATGGATGGGTGGGTAATGAATGGGTGATTGAGGGGTGGATGGAGGATGGAGGATGGAAAATGAACGAGACAGAGGTTTTGCTGGAGGACTGAACAGAAGCACAAGACAGCACCTTTATTCTATAGAAACTTAAAAAAAAACCCAATAGTTTTGGGTACCTGAGTGGCTCCGTTAGTTGAGCATCTGATTCTTGGTTCCTGTTTGTGAGTCAGGCCCTGCATGGGGCTCTATGCTGATGGCACAGAGCCTGTCTGGTCTCTCTCTCTCTCTCTCTATCTCTCAAAAATAAATAAATTTTAAAAAATAAATCAACAGTGGTTTACTGAAGCGGCATGTGACTCAGCAGCAGGTTTGAGGAGAGTGTGGAGAGCCAGTGACTGGCACTTGACTGAGCCCGTGCAGTGCCCCTGGTACATTCCATGGGGGTGGACTCCCTCTACTACTCACCCCTGCTCACAGCTGCCACCGTCTCCCTGCCCCCTGCGAGGAGCCGGCACTGGCTGGCATCCAGGAGCCAGCAGCCCTGGGCTGGCACCCTCCAGCACACAGACGGGGGGCTCAGTGCCCATTGGGCGCCAGGGGGACACAGGGAAAAGAAAAGGGTCTTCCCCGGGCCCTGCACACACCAGGGGGTGGGGGTGGGGCCACCCCCTGTCCCGTAGACCCCCCCCCGGGGCCCCCAGGCTAGGTCTGGGACCAGTTCTGAGGAATATGAGAGTTTAGAGCAGCGCCACTAGTCTGACACTATAATGGTGGAGGGAAGTCATGACCCGAGTGTCCAAACCCAGAGAGTGTGACCGAGACGGAGCCCCGCTGTCAGCCGCGCACTCTGAGTGACGGTGACGTGGTCCTTGGTGGTGACAAACGCCCCGCTGTGGTGGGGATATAGACAGGAGCGAGGCAGCGTGGGGGGAGGGGTGTACAGGAAACGTCTATACACCTAAGAACTAAAGTCCGCGAGTAGAGGAGGAGGAGGGTCACAGGCAGGTGCGGGACCCGGGTCGGAAGGCAGCGAGGATAAGTTGTAGGTATGGGGGGGCGGGGAGAAGCCAGGGGAGACCCAGGCCAGGGCGTGAGGCTGGGGACTGGGCACGCGCTGGGCTCCTGGCCCCCACACCCCGCCGCGAGCCGGCCGGGCCCGAGACCACCAGCGGCACCCCCAAGCCGGCTGCGTAAATAAGCCCTGAGCTGTTTGTGCAGAGGTCCCCGTGGGGAGATGGCAGCGCGGTCTGAGGCTGAGTCTGGTTTCTAACGGTCCTATAAATCTCAGAAGCGCGGACCTTTAATCTGACATAATTAAATGCTGAGTTATTTGCAAATGAAATGTTTAAAGCAAGAAAAGCAGCTGGAAGTGTCCCAAGGCTGAAAGCTGGGGAGCAGTGTCCCCTGCTCCTCTCCTCCCCCGGCCTGATCTTCCTCCCTGCGGCTGGTGGCACCGAACAGGGGTGTGGACAGGAGGGCCGAGGGCCCCGCTGTGCCACACGCCCCCCAGCCCGGCCCCCACGTAGTGGGGGGAGGGGCAGCCAGGCTGGCGGCCGGTGGGGCAGCGATCTCCTGGCCGAGCGGGGCAGGCAGCGCTCCCGGCAGGCGGGAGGCTGCGGTGGCTCTTCACAGCCAGATGCTCAGAGCAGTTCCAGCCGTGACGAAGCGTCATGACGGACATCTAAGAGACGAGTTATTTATGGTCCCGCCCCTCACCTCTTCTGGAGGGAAGTCAGGGATGCAGTCAGCCCAGAGGCAGAGCGAGAAGGCAGGGCTGTGCCAGGGCTCCCTGCAGGATGCCACAGGGGTCCGGGGCACGCTTGTGTCTCCCCACGACACCGGGCGTTAGTGCAGGGGTGTGTGTGTGTGTGTAGCTGTATGTGTGCAGGTGAATGTAGACAGGTGCAGGTACCTGTCGGTGTGTGCAGGTGTGGGGGGGTGGTGTGTGGCTGTGTGCAGGTGTGCACAGGTGTGTGGGGTTGTACGTGTTCTGCTGTGTGTGAGTGAGTGTGTGCAGGTGTGTGTGGGTGTGTGCAAGTGTGCAGGGTGGTATGTGTGCATGTGTGTGTCCTGGGTGTGCAGAGGTCTGTGCAGGTGCACATGGGAGTGTGCAGGTGCACGTGGGTGTGTGCAGGTGTAGGCGGTTGTGTGTGAGTGTGTGTGGGTGTGAGTGTGTGCAGGGCTGCGTGTGCCCCAGGGAGCTGGCCCAAGTGGTTCCATCAAGCCCAGGCCCCACGCTGTCATTTCCTGAGCGGTCCAGCGGTGCTAAGTGCCTGCCGCCAGCCAGGCCCTGACGCAGACCCCGATGCATCACCACCTGGTGAGGCCGCAGACAGGAACGCAATGACAGAGGTCCCACAGAAAGGAGTGTGCAGAGAGCCCGGACCCAGACATAAGAGAGCAGAGGGTCCCTGGAGGACCAGTGTCCGGAAGTCCAGGGTGAACGGGGCAGGTGATCTGACCAGTCTCTGCAAAGAGGAGGGACCGGGTGCACGCAGCCAGCTCAGCTGGGAGGCGCCAAGTGCTCTCCTGCGACCGGGGACGCGGGACACGCCAGGGCCAGGCGGGTGGGCCATGGGGCGCAGCACCCTCTCGAGCTGCTCCCTTACCCACACAGTTCGTGCCCGTTGGGGCCCAGCCCGCACCTTGCCCTGCACCTGATGCGGATGCGTTCCGCTGGGAACCAGGGCTGCCCACCACCTTTCATCGGGACTCGGTGCCTCATGAGTTCGTCTGTGCAGGGAGGTCACGCAGTGGCCGGGGAGCCACAGGCCGTGGGACCAGATGTGTCCCGTGGGGCTGTGCCATCCCCAGGCAGCTGGGATGCTCCGCTGGACCCTCCGAGTCCTACAAGGGGCAGACGGTGCGGGAACATGGACTCACGTCCTTCCTCCACACCCGGCCCGCCAGGCAGAGGGGCTCCGGAGTCAGTGACAAGAGACTCTGTGGGCCCAGAAGAGAAGCCCAGACCACAGCGCCCGACTCAGTGCCCGTCCCAGCGCCCAGACCCGTCCCTGCACCCGCTCCCCTCTCCATGCCCGCTCCCGACCGCGCTCGCACCTGACTTAGCGCCCAGGACCCGGCGATGGGCCCAGATGACCCTACGGCTTCAAACCAGCTGAAACGTGCAGGTCACAGGCCGGAGGCTGGAGGACAGGGCACCACAGGTCAGCTTCCGGTGATGACCCTCCTCCAGGTGCAGGTGGGTGAGGTCTCTCGGGGTCTCCCGGGTGGACGGGCCCAGGAGCTCCGTGGGCCCCTCCTGCGAGGACAGGAACCCCGTGCATGGGGTCCACCCCCGTGACCTGGTCCCCGGGACCCGCCACCTCCCGACAGCGTCCACATCTGCACCCTCACCGCGGGGTCCGCGTCCATGCCAACAACGGGCAGAGACGCCATGTGCCTCCCCGTGGGGCCCGAGGGAAGGACACAAGACTTCCTGGTCTCCTGCCAGAAAGGGGCCACCGACCCAAACCACAAGGAAACTGCACCAACTGCATGACGTCCTACAACCTCGGACCTGGCAGAAGGGAGCGTGGGCTCCATGGGTGACGGGACAGACTGGTGACAGCCCTCGCGATCCTGTGAGAAAACGTCCCTAAAGGAGGTAAAATGTTCCGGCTCCGAAATTACCTTGTAAGAGCCGCTCCTGGAGCTCAGCGTACCCTGGAGGCCACCTCAGTGTCACAGGGGCAGCAGCGGGCACAGCTAGAGGTGAAGCTGACACTGCAAACGCCACTGCTGCTGACCCCGGCGGCACGTGGCCCGCCCTGCTCCCGGCGCCCCTGCTCCCAGTGCCATCCCTGCCACTTCTCACTTTGTTTGCCTCTTTCCAGCGATGGTGGTGATTTCCCAGAAATCGTGCGAGCTGGGGCACGTTCCCCCCACAGACAGGCTGCAGCTCCCGAGCGAGCCCAGGGCAGCCGCACACGGGCAGAGCACACCCATTCAGGCCGCACGTGGACCGGACGCCGGGATGGGGATCAACGCCCGGAACCCACGAGCAGACCGGTGCAGCCCCCACATCTCGAGGACAGGGCCCCGCTCCTGCATCGAGGCAGAGCAGCAGGGCTGGGGTTTCACGCCGTCCTGCTCAGGGATCGGTAGAGCTAGGAGGCCCGACTCCAGACACTAACCCCCCGGCGGTGGTGCTCACGGGAGGAGCCGTGCGGGTGACTGTCCGCCCCGAGGTGCAGCCCTCGCGCCCGTCTGGACGCACCTGAGCAGCAGGTGCCCAGCGTACCCAGGAGCCAGAGTGTCGGCCCAAGAAGCCCCAGGCTCCGGAGTGCCCATACCTCACCGACCCTCCTCGGGCCACAGGGGAGCGGAATCAGGAGCTATTAATTTAAAAGTATCATCAAAAATCTCAGTAACCTAAACAACATGCAACTCTGTATAATTTGGGATAAAAAGAAAATCACATAAAATTATGAACAGCTTCAAATGAAAAGGAAAATACTGCATTTACTCATGGGCACAGCTGACGCGCTGTGAGGAATTTATGATGTAAAGCATATTTGTCAGCGAAAAAATGAAGCTAAGTCTTCAAATTAGAAAAGAAATGAAGCAAATCCTCCCCCACTCACCATCCAGCGAAGAAGAAAGAAATCATAAAGTTCAGGAAACAACAAGACTCGGGAAACAAAGGCTGAACGCATTCACGAGACCATGAACCTGGGTCAGGACCAGGGAAGAAGAACCAGCGGAGATAATAACCGAGTTCGGAATAAAAGAGGGAGATGAAAACAGGCACAAAAGAGGTAAAAATCGATTTCCCCATGAAGCGCTGGGCGAATGAATTGGAAAACTGAGAAGAAATATATATTATTGAAAACCTGAAAATGCAAACTTGGGCCAAAGAGAACAGGGGTCCGCGAGGGCCCCCGCCCAGGGAGCTGCAGGCCTGGGTGTCACCGGCGCAGACTGTCACCGTCCTTTACGCGACAAGGTGGGGCTGCTGACAGAGTCACTTGCGCACCAGGTACAACTTTGTTCCCAAACCAGAAAGCTGCTTTGTGAGACAGCACAAATGTATTTTATTATTTTTTTATTTCTTTCAATGTTTACTTTTGAGAGACAGAGCAGGAGCAGGGGAGGGGCAGAGAGAGAGGGAGACATCGAATCCAAAGCAGCTCCAGGCTCTGAGCTGTCAGCACAGAGCCCAATGTGGGGCTTGAACCCACCAACTGTGAGATCATGACCTGAGCCAGAGTCAGATGCTTAACCGACTGAGCCCCCCAGGCAGTGAGGCAAGACAATTTTAGTTCGATGTTATTTATGACCATAGATACACAATAACATGTTATTCACCCAAGTACATTTTGGAAGGTTATTCAATATGATTGATTATGATTTTTCCTTGAATGTGAGCATGTATCAAGACTAGAAAATTCATCCAGAGATTTCCTGATTCAATGGACTAAAAAGATAACACCACAGGATTCCCTAAAGAGATGTAGAAGAAAATTTCCAGAGTAAAAATAAAAATCTGTTCAGAATAACAATAAGACAATCAGAAGGTTAGTAATTAAAGTGAATTTTCTTACTTAAGACTACATAATAAAAACCTACAGTGAATACCATACTTCATGGAAACGTCAAGTAGATCTCCAGCAAAATCACACCAAAGACAAGTTCGCTCATGAGCCCTTTATCATCCCTCCATTTAAGGGGGTGCCGAGAACCCTGGCCACGGACACACACGCGTGTGACACAAAATGGTCATTATCTAGATGCGAAGTCAGCACACAGAAGTCCCGACAGACACACAGATGAAGTTTTGGCACTGACAGATGAGCAAGGTTATCAAACGCAAGGTCAGTGTCACATACTCAACGGTCACCGCCACACTAGCTGTGCCCGGCTAAATATTCATGTAAGATAGAAGTGTAATTTACCCAAGCAACAAGATTTTAGACCAACTAGTCTAACGAGGACTTTGTTGGTCCAACAAAAAATGCACAAGGTCTTTATGAAGATTGTGTTTCAGTCTTACTGAAGGGCGTAAAATAGATTCAACACAGTCCCACTCAAAATTTTCTCCAGATTATTTAGGGAAATTTGATGAAATGTTTCAAAATTAACCCAAAGTGTACATGAAATCTGCACACATAGCTGAGTCAATTCTAACAAACGAGCTGCCGACACAGGTGACTCACCTCACAGTTGTCCTGACCTAGGACAGCCACACAGGTCACTGCAGGGGCGAACGCGTGTGGAATCGTAGATGCCGTGCGCAGCAGCGCCCTCTAAGCGGAGCCGTGTGAGTGGGTTAAACACACACCAGGGGGCGGAGGGAAACGAATCCGGCAAACCTGGAGCGTCCGCCCCTGTCGGGTCCAGAAACCCGACGGGGACCGGTCAGCGGGACACACGCGGCCACAGAAGGTGTGGACCCTGAGGAGCAGAAGGCTCCACTGGGGCTTTGGTGAGTGTGCATGTGTTCGCTTATGTGCATTCTTGTGTGTGTGCTCGTGTGTGCTCACTTGTGCACGTGCATACTCACCTGAGCGTATGTGGGCATGTACTCATGTACACACACACACACACACACACACACACACCCCACATTTTATCAATTGCAGCTGTGCACTGACTCCGAGGTGAGGACCCAGAGGTGGCTGCCTGGGGTCACCTAAAGTCCAGCTGTCACAGAAAGAGTAGGGCTTCAGGGACAGTGCTGGAGGCAGGGTGGCCTTCCAGGGCCTTCCGCAAATGGGGAGAACTGAGGACAGCCTGCGTCCCGGGCGGACCTGATGGACAAGAGTGCCCTGTGGGGAGAAGCTTGGAGGGCTGAGCTGGGGCGGGAGTGGTCGGCAGGGTCACGGGTCAGCTTCAGGCAGCGCAGTGACAGGTCACGTGGCCATATGGAGTACAGAGGCCACCTGGCCAGACAGCCACCCTGTGGGGCATGGGGAAGGTGAGGGGGCCTGGGGCCAGGGGAGGCAGGGCCCAGGGGCTGGCCTCATGGAGTTCAGAGGAGGGCGAGGCATCAAAGACCACAGGCCAGCTGGGTGTTTGGATGGGGACTGGGAGGTCCCCGGGGACCAGACCAGAGCATCTTCTTCGGGTGGAGGGATGGACACGCGGCTGGGAGGGGAGGGGAGGGGGAAGCGACGTCCAGTCTAGAGGTCTGATGAATGCTGTCAGAGCTGTCAGTGCGCGGTGGGCACGGAACCTGTCCCCAGCTCCGGGCAGCGGCCGTGGCAGCCGGGCACTCGGCTCTGCATTGCACAGGACAGAGACGCTGATACTCTGCCCAGAGAGCCGGGCACGCCCACCCCGAGGCCCCCTGACAGGCAGGGATCAGCCCAGGGCACCGCCACCAAGACCCGGCCCGCCCTCCGGTGCAGGAACCCACCCTGACCACATGCTTGTTCACAGGGAAAAGCCACATATGGACCAAGGAAACCACCACTCCTGGCCCGTGGGGCCCTCCGGTGCTGGGCAGGCCCCGGGCAGGCTGGCGCCCTGCTGCCCAGAGGCGCATGCGGGATGTAAATGGGCTGTGGCTGCATTGTCCAGGGGCACAGCATTATCATGGAGATGTTGCCTGACATTATGGATCAGGTGGTGACAGGTGACCCTGCTCTGGTTTTCCTTCTCAAACACACAACACGAGAACACTTTCATCGTGTGGCTGACTGGCTTCTGAGTGTGCGTCCGGCCCCTGTGCGCCCCTGCGCCCCGAGTTGCCCCCACCCCCACCCCTCCCCGCATCGGGCTGGGGTGTCGTGGTTCCTTTCATCCCCAGCAACAGGTGCGGTCTGGGGGCACCCCCCCCCCCCAGCTCCGGGACGGCTGTTTCCTCAGCCCCACCAGGGTGTGCCCTTGGCATTCCGGCCCAGGAAGCACCGTGTCCTGTTGAGCGAACCAGAGAGGGGGGAGAAGACAGCAGGAGACAAGGCTCGGGGCCCGGCCTCGCAGAAGCTCAGGGAAGCACGAGGGGGGGGCACTGAGCGGACACCCACGAGGCGGACAGAGAAGGGACCAGGGTCTTGGCAGGGGGCGCAGTGGAAGGAGCCAAGGACCATGAGGAGGTGGCACAGGGCCTTATGGAACAGCAAGGGACAGGACATGTAAGACGAGGTGCTGATGCTCTCCAGACTGTCATGTGGACTGGTCTGACTACATGACAGGACATGGGGACATAGGACCAAGGGCAGGTCGTGGGGGAGGTGGAGTCCGGGGAGCTCAGGCCCCTTCTGTCCGGCTGCTGTTGCATCCTCACCCCGCTTGCCTCAGTGGGCAGCTGCTGGTGCTCCAGCCCTCCTATTGGCTTTCCAGGAAGAGGACTTCCCAGAATCCCATGCTGCACTCTGCCAACATCTCACTGGCCAGAACCTGGTCAGCTAGCCGCACCTGGCTGCAAGGTAGGCTGGGAAATGTAGTCCTTCCGAGGAGCATGTGCCCCTCCTGCGTGAGACCCTGCCTGACCCAGGAAGAGAAGAACGGGGTCCGGGGAGCCGGGTCGCCGCCCCTCCCAAGGCCCAGTCTTGGTGGGCGCACACACCTGGCTGGGAACACAAGCCCCCTTCACCTTCGTCCGGAGTGGGTGGCAAAGACCTGTAGGCAGGATGCTGAGGTGACAGATCTGGCTCTCACACAGGAGCCCCGATGGCCACGGAGACCGGCCATCAGCCATCGCTGCCGAACACTGTGCTGGTCCCGGGAACTGGTGCAAATAAATCCTCAGCAAGCGTGTTCCTTCCCTCCTAAGGAGTAAGCAGAACCGCAGCGCGCTGCCTCCCCCCCCCCCCCCCCGCACCCCCCCACCCCTGCGTCCTAACCGCACAGAGACCTGCAGTCACCCCCTGACTGGGCCTCGGCGAACGTGCAGTCCCCACGTCACATGCACCCCAAGCCCTGTGGCCACTGCAGTCAGAACACAGAACGCTATCACCCCCAACGCCCCCCTCAGGTCACCCATTGTGGCCCTGGTGTCCCGGAGACAGGCCACCAGCCAGGACACAGCAGACCCAAATGGGAATTCCTAGTCCACAGTGAGTAAGCTTCAGGACAAGTGTGTCCAGTATCTCGTAGGGCAGACTTACGGCCAGGGGCGCCCGGCTGGTTCAGTCAGGGAAGCTTCTAGCTCTTGATCTCGGGGTCACGAGTTCGAGCCCCACGTTGGGCGTAGAGGTTACTTAAAATAACCAAACGAATAAGTAAATCACAAATGAAAGGAAGTATTTCTCGTTGCTCTGAAATTCGAATTTAACGGGTCTTCTGTGTTTTATTTGCTCAGTGCAGCAGCCTGGATTTGGAGGCTGAGATGTCTCTCCAGAGACACTGAAAGACTTGAGATCATAGGTGCTGGGTGCGTGATTATGGAGACTCAGACTCCCACATCGGCTGTCTGTCTGTCCGCTGGGGGCCCAGGAGGGCCGGGCTGTCACTCCGTCTAAGAGGGGGCCGCACAGGCCGGACGGAGTGACGGGCGCCCCAGCGCAGCCGCCAGCCCCATCCTCTGCCCTCTGTGCCAGGGACCCGCCCACCCCGGGGACGCCTCCGCCGGGCTCCTCCCTTCCGGAAACACCCCCAGACACACTCCCAGAGCCCCGTTCTGCCAGCTCTCCGGGCCCCGTCCTGTCGACACAAAATTCACCACCACGAAGTCTCTCTAGAAACTACAGGGGCACTGGAGGGGCTCAGTCAGTTAAGTGTCCGACTCTTGGCTTTGGCTCAGGACGTGATCTCACCATTTGAGAGTCTGAGCGCCTGACAACTTTGTCAGTTTGCGCTGACAGCTCAGAGCCTGGAGCCTGCTTGGGATTCCCTCTCTCCCTCTCTCTGCCCCTTCCCTGCTTGCAATTTCTCTCTCTCTCTTTCAAAATACATGGACATTAAAAACAATAAAATAAAAATATAAACCATATTTGATCTCCCCTTAGCCATCTCTGACACTGGAGCAGAGAAATGCACTGGTGGCCGACCCAGAACCTCCCACTGGGCCAAGGAGTGTGCCAGCAACCACGTGACCCCGGGAGTCAGTAGGTACGAGCCCTGAGTAGAGGTGGGTCGTTTCTGAGACCTTCCAGAGGGGCCCCTCCAGGGGCGGCATCGGCCCTGCCCTGGATGCCAGTGGGCAGGCGGCTGTGCTCAGCTTCTCTCCTGCTCCGCGGCTGATCAACAGACACAGACAGAACCACAGACAGGACCACGGACAGGACCACGGACAGGACCACGGACAGGACCACGGACAGGACCACAGACAGAACCAGACAGAACCACAGACAGGACCACAGACAGAACTGCCCCATCCCCGGTCTCTGGGAGAGGCAGGTGCACACAGCCTCTGACCCGCCCGCTGAGGCCAGGACCCTCCCTCCCGTGCTGGTTCCAGGGCTCCTGTGCCCGGCTGACCGAAGCGCGGCTCTGACGACATGAGGGCAGGGAGGGACCACTTTACCTTGAGCTCGGAACTCGGGAGGGAACGGTGGCTCCCTGCCAGCGGCCCCGACAAAATGGACACACGTGGGGTCTTCAGCCTGAAGCGGCGGACACCCGAGGGTGCCCTTCAGACAGCGCGCCGACCGGAAGGGATGGGGGGTCGCAGGGAGAAGCTGCATTGTCCTGGGGGCGCCGCTCCCGGTGACCGAGCTGATGACACAGAGCAGCGCGAGGTTCTCCCCTGCTCATTCCGGGACGCCGGCCCCGAGGGGACACGCGCTCCGCCCACGTCTCACCCTGCCTCCGGCGCTCCCCCGATGAGCCTGCTCCCCGGCCCCCTGCCTGGGCCGTGGGCCGCCCCGGACCCTCCTGCCTCCACCCCGCCTGCAGGGTCCCCGTCCACGTGTGGGACTCACTCTGCCCTTCAAATGACCTTGAGTGCTGACTGCTTCCTGGAAGGACTTGTCCCCCCAGATCTGTTTTGTAAACTCCTACTCAAGACCTGTCACATGAAGGTCTCGTCATCCAGGGCCTGGCTGGTCACTCCTTCCTCTGTGTGTGGTGCCATCGAGTCCCCACCATCCCCTTGCCGGCAGGGACCGGCCCACACGGGCCTGTGTCCTCCGTGTTTGGCACAGACTGTCTGGTGTCAGTGAATTAATAAATTCTCTCCTGATGTCTAACCTTCCAATGCCCGGAAGGCCGACTCCGATGGATAAACTACATTCCAAGCTGCACGTGAGTTCCCCGGAATGTCCTCAGGGAGTCACCCCCTCCCGGGGCCCCTCCTAGCTGCCCGCTCCCACCTGCTTGGAAGCTTCCCTCCAGAAGGCGTTTTGGGCATCGCCAGAGCTGGGGGAGGGGCGAAGCTAGGCCTCCTGGGGGGCGGCCGATCCCTGGGCTTCAGGACCAGCCTGCTTGCTCCGGGATGGGGCTCAGCGGTGTCTCCCCAGGACGCTCAGCGGCGCCTCCCGGCTGGCGCCTGACCCACCTCCGGCTCCTGCGTCCAAGTGGAGAGCGGTGCTCAAGGCGCAGGGAGCACATCTGATTTCAAAACTCACTACAAAGAAAGCGGTGGGAAAGTTCACTTACACGTTACTGTGATACTAACAGGAAAACTGGATTAAATCCAGCAAGTGGCTGAAATGCAGCTATGGCTCCTGTTCCTTTTCCCTTGCCGGGTGTGGCCAGGGACCAGACATCTCAGCGGCCCGTGCAGTGCCCCCGCCGGGCGCTGGACCACAGCTGGCGCCAGCGTTCAGGTGTTTTCCCCGCACGCCCGGCCCTGCCCTGCCCAGGGAGGGCGCCCCCGCGGTCCCTGCGCGTGTGGGGACTCCGCGCCTGCGTCTCGCTGCGGCTCTGGGAGCCCGGCGCTGAGCGAGAGGAGGGCGCCGGGCGGAGGCAGAAGTTAAGCCCCGCTCCCGCGGCTGGGCCAGGGCGACCCCCGCTCGCCCTCACTCCAGGGCGGCTGGGCGACCTCCAGGCGGTGCTGGGGACGTGCACACGGGGCTGCGCTCATCTTGGTTTGCCCGCGGCTCACACGTGGCTTCTGCGTGGCACTCAGGGAAGGACTGGGTGTCGTGCGCCAGCTTCCTATGCCCGGCCCACAGACCACTCAGGCCGGAGCCCTTCGAAGCTCCAGGCAGAGCCGCACGGGGTGGGGGCAGCGGGAGGGCGGCCGTGCGAGGTTCCGGGAGAGGGAAGGTCCCCGGGTGGCCCCACGACCCCGTTCACGGCAGGTCTGCTGACCGTTGCTTCTCAGCGGTCACCGCAGCATCTTCGGGAAGCAGCCTAACGCATGTGGCCTCGTGTGCCCGTCCCCGCGCAGGGCCTGGTGGCTCTGAAGCTGGGACCGTCGGGTTTGGGGCTGGGGTCCATTAACTCCCCACTTCCCGGCCTGTAAGGTGGGGCCCTAACATCACCCCGTGTCACACGTGGGTGGCACCACCTCGCACAGCCTGCAGGCCTCAGAGCCCGGGCCACGTGCGGCCGGCTGTCCCAACATTCCTGTGACAGCACTGGCCCCCTGGGGCAGCTCGGGAGGGGGAGGGGCCCAGCTCGGGCTCTGAGAGGGGCCTGCTGGGGAAACAGAGACAAAGAGACAGAGACAGAGACAGAGGCTGAATCTCCCCACCACTAAGGATTTGGAAGTGGAGTCCCCAGGGCCCAAGTGGACCCATCCCGATCCCATGAGGACCACAGGGAAGGGAGGCGCCAACTGGAGACCCCTTCAGAAACATCCCCGGCGGTGCTGGGTCTGTGAAATCACCTCTGAAATGAGGGAAAAACAGACTCACGCTTCAAGGGAACATTTACAGATAGAAAACTAATAAACTATTAATTTTAAAACAAATTAAGTAAAGAAGTTCAAAATAATGCCATCTTTTTTCCCGAACTGTCACAGATGAGGAGCTAATGTATTATTTTAAAGAATGCCTCTCCGATGACACATAAATTCCATTTTTATTCTGGCGATTAAACCGGTGTGATTTATGGGAGTTTTTTCGAAGGCATTTCCCCCGTATCTGAAAACACAGACTGTGTCAGACGGCCCGTTTGCTGCCACTACTTCAAATTGATTGTATTCTATTATCTTGTTTTGTGATTTATAACTTTGTTTTTCTTGAGATTCTAATCTTAATCTTGTTGACCTATTTGTAAAGCCTGACGCGCTATCTTCCTTCAGCGATCCTAGAATCGTCACCTCTTCCCGTCTGGGTTCTGGGTCGCCCCCCTGCCCCCGTGCGGGCCATGTCCCAGGGGGTCGGGTCGCCCCCGGGCGCGTGAGCAGGAAGTCTCCGCGAGGGAAGGAGCCGGTGGAGATGAAACCAGGCTGGAGCCAGTGACCGCTACCCAACCGACTGCTTCTTTCTAGAAGAGACAGCAGCTTTGAGCAGCGGCCCCCTCTTTGGCTGATGGGTCCTCGGACAGACTCACGCAGTCGGACGGAGCTAGGGCTGAGCCAGGTGCCCGCATGCGTGGAGAGAGGGGGACGGGGTCGGTTGTACTGAGTCGATAAAGTTCGTGGCTTCAACGAGCCCCAGACACGCACGCCGCAGGGTCAGACACACCCAGACACACAGGTGCAAACACACACACCGCACAGACAGCCGTTTTCAGGAGTGTGGTCCGGGCCGGTGACCCAGAGCCGGGAAGGTGCAGGGCAGCTTCCCTCCCCCCTCCCCCCCCCAGGCTGGGCGGGGCCGGAGGACTGCCATGCCCACCGGCTCCTCCGCCCCACAGGCGGCCTCCCTGCGCGACCCAGGGCTGAGGGTGAGTGAGGGCAGCTGTCGAGTCACGATCCAGGCCCCCTGGGACCCCAGCTGTCAGGGACACCTCAGCGTGGCCAGCCTGACCTGTGCTGTCCCTGCCTTGATCCCCAAGGCCATCTCTTCCAGATCGTATGAGGGCCAGACCCAGCCCGTCACATGATTCTTGGCTGAACCCATCCCATGAGCCTCTCCAGCTGCTTCCGGAGACCTCCGGGGTCCCCGCTGTCCTCAGTGCAGGGAAGTGTCCCGGACATCCCCTCCGGGAGCAGCTCGGCACCAGCTCGGCACCTTCCGCAGGGTCTTGGCTCCCAGGGGCTGTGCCCAGATTCCTGCCAAGGACGGGGGCGGGGAGGGGGGGGGCGGGCGGGGAGGAAATGACAGAACAGAAGACAGTGCCTGCCCCTCCCCCCTCCTTCCAGAAGCTCTGGGTCTTGCTCGCCGGTACCCGTCATCTGTCAGGTAACCCCAGCCTCGTCCAGAGCCCGGCCCCACCGACGCCCCGTCTGGGGGACAGGAGAGGGCCAGTCCAGGGGTTCCACGGGGCTGTGAATGGCCATCTGCGCGTTCCCTCTGGCAGTTTTGATTATTGTATTTTTGTGAAAATTGAATTTTTTCTTAATGGAAAGCCACATACCCCCCAAATCCCACCGTCTGGAAAGATGCCACCAGCAGGTGGGAGCCGGACCGGAGGGCGGAAGTCGCTCCCAAGGCCCCGCCCCCCGGGCCGTGAGTTACCCCACTTCTACCGTGTTCCTCCTTGATCTCTGTTCCCACTTAAACGTGTGTCGGAAACACATGTAAGACCCTCCTCGGGTCAGGCTGACCCTAATGGAAAATCACCAACCATTGTTCCACTCTCCAGCCCTCTTCCTGGTGGACAGCCAAGGGTGGGCAGTCGGGCTCTGGGAGTCCTAAGTTGTAACCCATAATTAATAACTTAAAGGTTAACCTGTTTTTCAAGATACTGTTGCAAGATCCCACCCTTTAACCGCAAAGTTCTGGGTCTGTGCACCTGCTCTGCCTCCCCTTCGAACCTGTGATTGGTCACTTCAAATTTCTCCTGAGGCAAAGAACTCTAAAATTGATAGGTCACTGTCGAATCTTACGTTTGTGTGTTGGATATGATTGACCACTACAGAATGCTGTAAACTATGACGGTTAACTAAATGATGACTTACTTTGTCTTGCCAAAGCCCTTAAACACCCTGAGCGCCTGCTCGGCGGGCTCTCTCCTGAGGCCTGGCCAACACTCGGGAGGGGCCGTTCGACGGAACTAAAATAAACCCAGATGCCATCTGCGTTTGTGTCCGTGGGCTTCACTCTGGTGACTTGCTCCAGGCGGGAAAGGTCTAACACGCACACGAGGTCACGTCCGGTCTTGGCTGGCGTCTGTTTGCCCAACAGGCCACGGGCTGCGTCGTGGGTCATGTGCTTCCCCCAGAGAAGCCTGCTCTTTCC
>NC_043709.1:1494725-1532654 GCF_006229205.1 Suricata suricatta
CCTCCCTTCAGGGGGACGCTTCTCTTCTGCTACATCTTCCAGGACGTCGTCTGTTCCGCTTTGACAGGCCGGGGACTTGGGTGCCCTGCACACGGCCCCGGAACGGCCCCCTCCCGCCCTCCGGGCCTCCACCCTGCCCTGCACCGTCTCCACCGCCGCCTGGGCCGGCACCTGCAGCCTCCCCCACGCCTCCCCCGCGTGGGGCTGGTTTAAATCATCCTCCCGTTTGGGGATGTGGCCCTTCCTCCTCAGCCTGTCCCCAGAGCCCGAACGTTTCCACCTGCTCAGGGTTCCGTGGCTCCCGGCGCTGAGTGCTGGCGCTGCGGGAGCTGTGGGCTCCGGAAGCCCAGGCACCTCCGTGCGAGGGTTCCTTCTGGGCTGTTCCTTCGATGCTCATTGTTGATCTTCTTTCTCTTCCTGCCGTCCGTGCCTCTCTCCTCTTTGCCAACACATTTGCAGAGTCGCCACGCTGTCTGTCCACCAGACCCCCTGAGAGCTCCCTGTTTCCCCCGTGGTGGGGGCGCCTCCTCCGGACCCTCCGCGCCCGAAGCCTGCTCGCTTTCCCTCTGCCTCGGGTCTCCGCCCGCTGCTGAGGCAGGTTCATCCAACGTGGGGCCGAGGGCGCCCGGACAGTGGCCCCAGGCGCACACACGCACTTCCGTGGGGAACCAAGCCTCTAACTTCTTTCCAGAACTTTCTAAATGTACAGGTATCATCTCTCTACCCAATGTCTTTAAGCAAACCCTCTAGAAGGATCTGTTTCTTCAGGGAAGGCAGTGATTTCCGAAGTTCACGTGGGGACATCACTTGTCCTGTCTCACTGGTCTGGTTGCTAGATTTTCACATGTATAATTATACTCAACATTTCACTGCTTTTGTTCACCCCGTGACCCCTGGCCTCTCTCGTGCCCATGACTCATCTTTCCGGGAATCCGACGAGGCAAAGGTGACATCTGCTGCCACACACTTGGGGCTCGTTTCATAGCCTGCCCTGTTGCAGACCGCTCCCCGGGCGGCCACTGAGACTTAAGTTCCTAAGGCGCTTGCTGCCTGCCTGCCCTCCTATGTGCTCTCCCTGCACCCCACGCGCTCTCCCCGCCCTCCTATGTGCTCTCCCCGCCCCCCACGCGCTCTCCCCACCCCCCACGCGCTCTCCCCATCCCCCCAGTGCTGACATGTTAAAGGTCAGATTCTTTAGCCAAACATGTAGGTCTTTTGCTCCAGTAACAACCCTTTCCCCCACCGGACCTCACACTTAGGCTCACTTTCATGCCAATCTATTTAAGGGTGGTTCCCATTCTCAGGCCTGGGCCTGTCTTCGCCCCGTGGTAGGACCCGCGTGGTGCCTAGAGCAGCAGCGGGGCTCCAGCAAGGACGAGCTGCGTGGCCTTGGCCTGTTCGCTCAGTTGCAAAACATCTTCCAGGCAGAACACTTGCGGGGGTTAAATGAGATCATAGGTTTTCAACGTCCGGCCCAGAGCAGGTGCTGAACGTTCACGTTCCTGTCCTCTTCCCACGACCCAGCCCCACCCACTCTGGGACTCTCTGCCTCTGAGGTGAGAGGCAGGTGTCGCCCGTGTCCGCCCGCAGGGCCCCCCCACCGCCTGTCTCAGTCTCACTCGTGCTGCCCAGCTCCACCCCCGGCCCAGGTGGTTCGTCCTCCCTTTAGACTGAACCCCCTGGGGGAGGGGGCGTCTCAGCCCAGACACCACACCTGGTGGGCCCGAGAGACGAGGAGCAGGCAGGAGCACCGCTTCCCACCATCCTCCTGCCCTCCTCACACACGATCTGCAAACCCCAGCGGTCTGCCGGGCAGGGCTCGGGCCTCCCAGTGTCACGAGCAAGCAGAGGCTCAGAGAGGCTGATAACGCATGGCATGTCGCACAGATGACAACCACCGGTTCATGGTGCCGATGCAGTCCCGACTGCAGCAGTTCAGCCGCCAGACGGCCGGGTGTCTCCGGGGCTGACGAGATGGGCGCGGGGCACAGGGGTCTACGAGGCTGCTACAGATCATGTCAGGTCAGACTCCGGGAACAAGAGGGAGGGATTCATGCAAACGACAATTCAAAGAGGGTTTCATGGAAAGATGTGGGCTTTGGGGGTCGTTCATGCTGATGGGCTTTGACACCGGCTGGTGAGTTCAGTTCTTAACCTTCCCAAGGTTTCCTCTATAACATGAGGTTAGTAACAGTAGTCATCTCTCTTAAGTTTGGGGGAGAACCGGTTGACTCCATCTGTGTAAGCATCTGTGAACTGTGCTGTCACGTGGATGGATGGATGGATTATGGATGATGAGTGGATGGATGGATGGGTGATGGATAATGGATGGACGGATGGATGGATGGATGGATGGATGGTGGATAATGGATGGATGATGGATGGATAGATGGATGGATGGATGGATGGGTGCTAGACATATGGTTGGATGGATACGTAGATGATGGATGGACGTGTACAGGCATGGATGCACGGGCGGATGGATGATGGATGGAGGGATGGGCGGGTGGATGAATGGACGGCTGATGGAAGGAAGGAAAGGGGGAGGAAAGGAGACGTGGAAGAGCGAGAAAGAGGGATAGATGAGAGGGCACCTACCATAGGCAGTCTCCGTGCCAGGCAATAAGGAAAAAACAATGTGTAAAAATTGACATTTAACAACCCCCATCCTCATGAAATTACAACAGAGTGGGATAAATAAGCATTATTCAAATAACCACACAAACAAACGTAAAATTGCAACTGTGAAACGTGCAGTGTAGCAGAGCTTGCCACGTTATGAGGCACCGTTCCCGGGGACTTGACCTGGTTTGTGAGACCAGAGGAAACACCCATGACAAGATGACTTAAGCTGAAAAGATGTCTCTGGCTGAGTTTGGGCATGTCCCAAATTCCAGAGCTGCTGGAGCAGACAGAGCCAGGTGCTGGACGCCCAAGCTGCCGAGGTGCTCGGGACACAGAGCTGACCCAGCACAGCACCTGCCTGACCACGGAGCGTGGAAGGGATTAGGAGACAGAGGTGGCTCTCGGGCCATCTGTAGGACGGTGATGGTCCCCACCCCCTGAGAGAAGGGGCCGGTCACGAGCTGGGTCTGAACTCGCTGATCTGGGTGCTGTGAGAAGTCCATGGAGAGGTGCCGGGGAGGAGGACGGATGCAGGTAGAGCCCCGGAACTCAGGGCCAGATGGGAGCTGGATTGGGAATGTGGGTGCCGTCTGTATGCAGCACACGTCTGATGCTGCAGGGGTGGATGACATCACCCAGAGAGAAGGCGGGGGGAGGGTAAGAAAGAGGGTCTGGTTATCCTTGAAGAGCCCATCAGTCCTGGGCTGGGCACCCAGGGGAGGAGACATGGCCGGAGAGGTGACACAAAGCCTTCAGTGGCCAATTGGAGCGAGTCACAGGTGGGGGCCGGGAAGGCCTGGCCATGAAAGGGCCGAGCGGGAGGCAGCCAGCATTCACCACATCCCCACAGACATGGCCATGCATCCAACATGGCCACCTCCCAACACATGTGCGCTGGAACCTTCTGGAAACTTCAGTGCCATCTGCACAGCACTTACTCTCTGAAGGGCAGCCACACACACACACACACACACACACACACACACACACACAGAGCAGAATTTTGTCCTGGGTTCATGTTGGCGTTTGTCTGGCAGTCCTTCAATGCTGCAGTCCTTGGGGACATTTGGGGACCTGAGAGCTGGACTGCCATATTGTGGTGGTCAGTTCTCCTTAGGGCTTGGGGGTCGTTCACAGGGCCGATGGCCACTCCCACTCCTTGCTTCTTGGTCAAGGCTTAGGGCAGGGTCTCCCCTCACACATGCTTACATGTGTGTATACATGTGCACACCTGTACACGCACACTCACAGATGCACACTCACACCCGTACACTCACATATACACACATGTACACACACATGCACACATGTCCACACACCCTCACACACATGTACATGCACATTCAAGCACACACAGTACACATGCACGCTCACATATGTGTGAACACACACGTGCGCACAAACACACCCACATGTATGCTTGCACACTCACACCCATACATGCACATGTGTACACACGCAGATATGTACACATGTTCACACATGGACATGCACACTTACACAATGCACACTCACACTCATTCATTCATTTATGCACACATGCACACACACAGATATACACACATGTTCATACACATGTACACTCACATACATGTACACACTTGCACACTCACAAATGCACACACTCACATCCAAACACATCTACATGCACGCTCACACTCACACACATGCACACCTTCACACATGCACACATATGTACTCACAGTAAACTCACACACGTGTACACATGCACACTCACACACGCTCACACACACGTACGTGCACAGCCATCCATGCACTCCACACATGTACACACACTCACACACATGTACACATGCACACACATGTACGTATGCACTTACACACGCACACACTCTCACACATGTACACATGCACACTACACGTGGACACACATGTACACATGCTAACACATACATGCACACACATATGTACACAGACGTGTTGCAGTTGCCCACTTGCATACTCACATGTGTACACACATACACTCGCACAGATGGGCATGCACACATGTACACATGCACGCACATGTACATGCACACACGTATGTACACACGTGTTGCCCGCTTATACACTCAGATGTGTACACATGTATACTTGCACGCATGGGCATGCACACTTGTACATACACTCACATACTTGCACCCTCACATGTGTACGCATGCACACACACATGTACACCTGCACTTGGTTTCTTCCTTCAGCCCAAACACTCACTTAAAAATTGTATTTAAATTTCCTTCAAATTGATCCATTGCCAAAAACTCCTGTAACTTCCTGTTACACAAAGAACCAGAACGATCCCCATAAATCGTGAGCGGACAGCCTGCAGTGTCGACCCGGGCACAGCGGGGGTTCTGCGCAGATGGATGGCGTCCGAGTCCCTGAGCCCTCGTCACCGTCACGGCCAGGAGGGACTGCAGCCCCTCACTGCCCGGGCAGGCCGCCCCGTCCAGCGCCTGGGTCCCCTGGCAGAGCCGCCCGAGGCCGAGCCGCAGCCCTCGGGGCCTCCTCTCGGGACCTCATGGCCCAGCCCGGCCGGCGAGGCTGCACTTCCCTCCCCGGTCCCGAGCGTGTGTCTCCAGGAGCCGCGGTGCCCGAGGAGTGCGTCTGCCGCAGGGGGGTGGGGGGCCGAGCCCCACGTGCTCTGCCAGACACCACAACCCCGTCCCCCCTGCCCAGCAGCGGGGACACAAAGAGCAGCTTTCACTCCCTTCCTGCCCTGCTGCTCGGCTTGTGGGTTGAACTTATGCCTGGCCCTGACACGTTTGCCCTCCATAGGCCGGAGGAGCTGCTTTTCTCTGAGGGTCTGAGTGGATCACCTCCCAGGTGGACAGCAGCAAGGGGAAGCTGGGGTCGGGGTGGCCAGGGAGGGCAGGGGTAGCTCTGGTCAGCCGGGGAGGGGGCTGTCCTCCGGGAGGGGCAAGGTGTGGGCCGTGGCAGCCGTGAGAAGTCGGGGGGCCCACCCCCATCCGAGGGGTCCTCGCTCATCTTGAATGAGGGAGTTTTGAGGGGAAACTGAAGCGATGGTGACGCTGCCCCGGGGCGTCCTGCATAGAACAGCGACGGCAAGGGGAGCATCGATTTCTGTGGCCAGAACATTTAGATGTATTGACCCACAGGTTCCCATCGATTCCCCGGAAAGCAAGGTCGGCTGGGCCCTGACCCCGTCCGTCGGCCCCTTGCCTGAGGAGGAGAGCCGGTACGTGCCGCATCCGGGCTGTGTCCGTGGTGGGGCCACCTGAGCTTCCCTGACAATGGGGCCCAGGAGGTGGCATGTGGGCTTTGAGACGGGGGGCGGGCTGGGGAAGAAGGAACAGCGGGGAGGGGGACCCAGCTGCAGTGTGGATGGGGTCCCCGGAGTTGGCGACCCCTGCCCCAGCCCCGTCCCCTCTCGGGACCCCAGCCCCTTCCCCTGTCGCCTGGGTGGCAGGGGTGGGGGGGCACGTAGGCATGGATACCCCTCTGTTGTCTGCCTGAATTTCAGAACCGAGAATATTTGAGTCAATCAGAATTTCAATTAGCCGACTGACACTTCATGACGCACCACTGGGCACCACAAACTCCTGCTCTCCGGGACCTAACGGGTGTGTTTGTGCAGAACCGCCATATTTATCAGCTGCTGGGCTCAGGAAAGGAATAATCTGGTAAAACGCTCTCCTTAGGACTCTCGTTAGGAGTGTCACCTTCATGCAAATCTGCAGACAGGCGTGTCCTCTCTGAGTCACGCCCGGCTTCCCTGCAGATGGGCTGGGCGAGGCCCCGGGCGGGTCCCAGAGGGGCGCCAGGCCTCCGTGGCTCAGTCTGCTGCCCACGCTGTAGGCGCAGAGGAGCTGCGAGGAGCCGGGTAGGGGGAGGCGGGCGGGGTGGGCCGGGGGCCAGACCTCCAGCTGTGGGGTAAGTCCCGGGGCTGGACGCACGACGGGGTACCCTAGGTAACGACAGGGTAGCACGTCCTTGAGAGCCGCTGAGGGAGGAGGCGCGTTCGGATGTGTGCGGAGAGCAAAGCTCCACGAGGTTCACTCTCACCGCCAAACAGAGTCATCAACGGCCCCTCAACAGCTAGAAGAAGAATCCTAATAAGAGGTTTTCAAACCCTGTGGGACAGAATGACAACGAGATGCCCTTGTTCACAAGTGGGTGCCCAGGGGCTTCCCCCTACTCCTGCTCCTGGTCCCTGCGGTGGGAGAAGCGCCCCCCACTCACATCTCGGCCCCCACCCAGCCCTGGCCCGCCCCACGGCTGCAGAAAGCAGCCGTCGGGTAAAGATCTCCAGGTGGCCGGGTCCTTCCTGGGGCCCGGGGTCTGTAGGTTGGTGTCTGTCAAACACAGGAGCCCAGGATGGTCGGGCAGACACACGGATTACACAGACTGAATGCAGAGTCCCGGGCCCCGCACACAGGAGCCAGCCCGGGGGGCCTTAGGCCCAAAGATCCTTACACCAAAGGACTGGAGGAAGCACGGGGTGCTGACCAGATGCCCCTGACTGTTCTCAGCCAGCAGGTCACTGGTCCCTCCCGCAGCCCACAGGGCAGGAGGCGGCCTGGGCTGCTCTTCTCTGAACTGACCGGGGGCCGGGGGCCACCGCAGGCTGCCCCCGGGGCCTGTGCTCCGACACCGAGCAGTCAGACAGGTGGGCCTCTGGGCTGGTGCACCCGAGAGCCTGGCGGGGCAGCGCTTCCAGGAATTCAAGCCGGAGCCACTGAGGCGGGGGCCGGGGGCCAGGGCAGCTGGCTCTGGGGATCTGACATTTTAGAAAATAAATCATAGACTGATGGACATTCAGGGCCGAAGGGGCCGTGTGGCTGGGTGTCCTGGTATGAGCCCCCCAGGCAGACTCCCCTCTGCCCCCTCCCCTGCCCCCTGTGATGGGACCGCAGGCCTCCCCACAGACACCTGCAGACGAGCCTGTTCCTACCGACCAGCACCTGCAGGCCGGCCTGCCACCCCTCCCCAGGCGCCGCCCTCAGAGCCCATCCCGCCCAGAGCACTGCCCGCAGCCCCGCAAGGTCCTCGGGTCCGCCAGATGCCACACGGGCTCCTGCTCGGGGTGGGGGCGCCCGCAGCTCAGGGCAGATTCCCAGACACCCAGGGCAGGGGCCCAGAGCCCCCAGAGCAGGGGGCTGCGTCCGGCAAGGACAGTTTGCTAACAAAAAGTGGGTGTTCTGACATTATCCTAGTTATTTACACTTTACCCGGGCTCAGCCATGGCAAGTTTGGTACTGGCCCATCGTCTCTTGCAAACCGCTCGTGCCCAGTGAGAGTCTGCCTGTCCCAGGGGCAGGAGTCGGGAGAACAAGGGGCCCTTGGTGGGAAACGTGGACAGGCTTCCAGATCACTTAAAATGAGCTCAGGCTGTCCACAGCCACTGTGCCCCTCAGTCCCGGAGCGCACCTGCCCACGGGGCCCACGGGGCCCACGCCGTCTGCGGAGCAGCTGTGCACCCAGCCTGCCCTGAATGCACCGTGATGGTCCCCAAACTCTTTCCCAGTGGATCCTTCTGCACCCAGCAGAAGTGACTTGTAAATCTGATTTTAAAATTGGAGGGGCGCCTGGGTGACACAGTCGGTTGAGCATCTGACTTCAGCTCAAGTCACGATCTCGTGGTTCGTGGGTTTGAGCCCTGCATCGGACTCTGTGCTGATAACTAGCTCAGAGCCTGGAGTCTGTCTTTGGATTCTGTGACTCCCTTGCTCTCTGACCCTCCTCTGTTCATGCTGTGTGTGTCTCTCTCTCAAAAATAAATAAAACATTAAAAAATAAAATAAAATTGGATTCACCTGCCTAATGCCTTCCTTCAGTGGGTCTGGTGTTCGCCTCACCTGGTACCAAAAGACAGAAAAGAATAGCCGGCCAGGCGAGGACAGGGGGCAAGGAGACGGAGCAGGCGGCTCTGCCCACCGGCCTGCCCTGTCCCCTCGGGGGTAGCCTGCAGTCCTTGGGGGGACGTGAGGACGGGTCCCGGGGTCTCAGTGGAGAAAGCAGGATTCCGAGGGCCCAGTCCTGTCCAGGGTGAGCCTGAGCCTTCCCCGGAACGGCCGGTGGGGGGTGCCTTCTGAGCGAGCGTGGACGGGACCGACAGGCTCCCCCTGAACCATTCCTAGCGATTCGTGTCTGCGGGGGGAGGCGGGAGGGGACTCGCGGGCATCCCGCTTCGGAGGTTACAAGCACCTGGTGCTTCCAGCGGTGTCGGCGGGCCGTGGGGTGCGCTTGTTCTCCAGGGAGACAGCTCCGTGGCACAGGGGGTGCTCTGGGAACCAGCCCCGTGATTCGTGCAGTCTGAGGGCTGGGCCCCGGTGCCAGGGCGGTGGGTGCCAGTCGGAGGCAGGGCAGACCGGTGTCCCAGCTCAGACCCGCCAGGCAGGGAGAGCAGATTCCGAATTCTGCCCGCGGGCTCCGTCCCGGCCTCGGAAGGACCAGGCCCCTCTGCGCCAGAAGGGAGGACGCGTCTGCTCCCGGTGTTCCTCGGAGCCAGACTGACCTCGCTGGCGGGAGGAGGGGACAGGGGACACGGCTGGCGGGGAGGGGACAGCATGGAGGAGCCCACAGGAAAAATAGCTCAATGTTGAGGTCTCTCCGAAGCCCCAAATAAATGGAAAAGCACAGCGGCCGGGGCGGCGGTGATGGATGGGGACACGCCGCGCCATCCGTCTCCCGGGGAGCAGCGGCTGCGCGGGAAACGGGCTGGAATTAGATTTCCTGGTTGTGTTTACTTTTGACCAAAGAAACTAAGTGCCGAGAAGAGGACAGGATGTGCAGGGGGACGGCGGCCCTCATCGGGGGTCACGTGGACTGAACAACTGCTGCGCTCCTGCGTCACCCCTGCGCGTGAGGCGGGGCCGCGGCAGCCTGGGGGGCAGGGGAGAGGTCCTCCCTGCGTGGACTTGGCTGCGGACCGTGCCGCCCACGGGGCACCCGCCGCAGGGAACACGTGTCCTGACTCTGGGTCCACGGAGGACAGTGGGGGACCCTCCTGGCCTCTGTGTCCTTGCCTGTGGCACTTGGGACACGGGTACAAGGGAGGGGCGGACAAAGACAACAAGGTGAGAACAGGGCCTGGGGAGGTGGAATCTCACAGGTGCGCCCACATGCACACGCACACACATACGTACATGTGCACACACGCGTACATACGCGCACATGCACACACATGCATACATGTGCACACACACATACATGCACACAAGCACACACACCTGCACACACTTACATGCACACATACACATACATGCACACATACACACACATGCACACGAGCACACGCACACATACGCACATGCTAACGCTGACCACAGAGGACCAGCTGCCAGCCTCCCAGCCTGGGACCCCCGTCCCCTCCTGCTCTCACCCCCACAGTGACCAAGTCTCTCGGCTTGTCCCTGCCATCACTGAGCCCAAGGACTGGCCCACCGGGAGCCCCACGCCCGGTCCCCATGTGATCCCCTGCATGTAAGCATGAAGTGGAGACATGTGCCCAGGTTCCAGAACCTCCTTCACAGGTCAGGAGACAGCTGCCCACGGCCCGCCCTCGCCGTTCCTGTCCACGTCCACAAGCATTTGCCTACTGAGGGCATGGCTCTCGGCCAAGCACTGGGCAGAGCTGAAGAGGAAGGAGGCTTTGGGAGTGCGGCCTGGCCACACCTGAGGTGTGGACCCGTCTCCCCAGCACATGGGTACCTGTGCTTGGCTGGACAGACACGCAGACAGCTGACACCACAGGCTCCCAGGCACGAAGCTTCAGGAAATCCTCCAGGACCTGCAGCTTTCAGCCAGCCGCACCCCTGCCTCCAGGACCTGCAGCTTTCAGCCAGCTGCACCCCTGCCTCCTGACCCGCAGGAAATGATCACCCTTCTCTCCTCCCCGAGCGCATGGCCATCCCAAGTGCCAGTGTGGCTGTGGGTGGCCTGTGGGCCCCTGCTGGGTGGACAGGAAAGCCCCATCTTTCCCCATCGTGGTGAGAAGCTCGGCCGTGGGCTGGCATGTGCTGCAGGGGTGGGGTCTCCATGCTGCAGAGGCCCCCGGGTTGCAGTCTAGACCCGTGGGGAGGGGCACCGGGCTGGGCAGGGGTCAGTGCAGCCCACACGGTCCTGGAAGGGCAGCCAGAGCCCCTGGTGCTTTTCTGTTGTTCTTGAGCAACTAACTTCATGAGCGTTTTCCAGACTAAACCAGGGCAAACGGCTGGGGACAGCGACCTGAGGGCTCTGAGGACGGAATTGCCAGCCCCCCCCCCCTCAGGCCAAGGAGCAGGTGCAGGGGCGGCCCCTCTGGGTGCTGAGATCAGAGCAGCAGCCCCTCCAGCCGCTGGTCGGGCGCCTGCTCCACGCTCTCCGCAGCGTCACAGGTTCTGCTGGGGCCATGGTCTTCACAGGGAACTCGCATGGCCCCAGATGCTGGGCGGGTGGTGGGCAAGTTGGTCACACTGAATCAAACCTCCATCAGGCCAGCACTGACGTCCGGAGCCTGAGGACCAGGGGCTTCCTGGACCACACACAGCTGCACATTTGGGACCATTTTATTTTATTTATTTTTATTTTTCTTATGTTTTATTTATTTTTGAGACTCATAAAGAGCATGAGCAGGGGAGGGGCAGAGAGAGGGAGACACAGAATCCGAAGCAGGCTCCAGGCTCTGAGCTGTCATCTCAGCGAACCCACAAACCGTGAGATCACGACCTGAGCTGAAGTCAGACGTTCAACTGACTGAGCCACCCAGGCTCCCTGTAACGAGACCATTTTAAAGTGTGCAACGTTGTAGCTTTTAGTGTGCTCACAGGCTGTGTCCTGTCCCCTGCACCTGTTCCGAAACCTCTCCGCCGACACGGAAGGAAACCCACAGCCATGGCCACCGCCTCAGGCCCCGCCCCAGAGACCCGCCTTCTGCCTCTCTGGATTATTCGTTCTTACGGATCTCACACCCACAGGACAATACTGCGCGTGGACCTGGGTAACCGGCTTCCATCGCCTGCACGATGCTTTGGTTCTTCCCCATTGTTGCCGAGGTCAGGGCTTCCGGCGCGTCCTTGCTGGAAGGCACCGCACTGTGTGGATCGCCACCTCGCTCCTCCGCTCCCGGTGTGAGCACTCCGTTGCCACGACCACCCGGGTCCACGCGTCCATCGTCCCTGCCGTTCCCAGGTCAACAGCGGCCTCCTGGGGGCCAGACCCTCGCTCCTCCCATGTCCCCTGCCGGCCAACTGGCTACTTCTGTCCTCACCTTAGTCCTGTTGTGGGGGACCCTGCCCAATTTAGCCAACCGTGTCCACGGCATCCAGACGGAGGGGGGCCAGCCCCCCAGCTCTTGGGTCTGTGTTGACCCTACAACGCCGTGCAGACCACGGCCCAGCGCCCCCGACTTCCACCGAGTCAGGAGCCCCGTGTCAGACCTGTGCGGCCAGGACAGTCCGGCTGCCCCAGATGCTCTCCAGGGCCTGTGGTGGGCACTTTGCAGGGAAGAGGAAACAAGAGAACTTTCTGGACATGGTGCGGTGTTTAGTCTTCTATGTCCCTCTGGGTCCCTGCTTGCCCAGCATGTGCATGATGGGAGCTGAGCACACGGTGCTCGGCGGAGCCTCTGGTCTGGGCCATCAGTGCTACTCAGGGCTTGGGACAGCTCCCTCGTCCCTGGAAGGGCCACCAGGTCCCGCCCAGCTCTCCAGCCTGACCCGGAGCACCTGCTGCAGACCCTGCCCCTCGACAGCTGCCAGAGAAAGGACCTGGCGCCTGGCGCCAGAGACCTGAGGAGACCCGGCAAGCAGGGATGCGGCATGGGGGGAGCCGGGGCCCGGCAAGCAGGGATGCGGCATGGGGGGAGCCGGGGCCCGGCAAGCAGGGATGTGGCATGGGGGGAGCCGGGGCCCGGCAAGCAGGGATGTGGCATGGGGGGAGCCGGGCCCCAAAGGGAAGGCCCTCCAGGGGCGGGGCAGTGCTCCTGAGCCCACTGGAGGCCCCGGGGCCCTGCTCCCGACATTTATTTTCATGCTGGTATCAACTAAATTAAAGCATAACCAAAGTCATCAGTCTCTGCTCAGAGTTGCCCTAAATGAGCTCCTTCCCAGCAGGGGCCGCGCGACAGGCCCAGGACGGGTCAGCTGAGCAGTGCTTACAGCTGGCAGCGTATGCCTCCTGGAGATGCTTCCAGAATGAGCAGGGAGGGGGAGGGGAGGACACTAGGATGGGGAAGGAAGAGGGGGAAGTGTGGAAGGACACCCAGGATGGAGGAAGGGGGGAGGGAAGGGAGGACCCCCCAGAGTGGGGGGAGGGGTGGGAGGGATGCCAGGACAGAGGAGGGGGGAGCAGGGGAAAGAAGCAAACAGCCTGGGAGCAGGTGTTGGATGCTGAGCCCCATGACCCCAACACCAGCGCGCCCCGCCCCACAGCCCGCCCACTGGGCAGGAGAGCGAGACCGAGCATCCCTCCCAGGGAAGCAGCCAGCAGGGCCGGCCGGGGCCAGCAGGCCAACACAGACCCACCCTCGGGAGGGACGCAGAGTCTCAGCAAAGGGCAGGGGTGTGGAAGTGAGGGGCATCTGCGGTGGGGGACATGCCCAGGCATCTCGGGACACACGGGACACAGGACTTCCCGAGGTGGTCAGAAGGGAGGAGGGGAAGCAGGCCTCTCTGGGCACCGCGGTGAAGATGCTGACTCCTGGGCCTCACCTCTGTCACTTGACTCCTGGGCCTCACCTCTGCCACCTGACTCCTGGGCCTCATCCCTGCCATCTGACTCCTGGGCCTCATCCCTGCCATCTGACTCCTGGGCCTCACCTCTGCCACCTACTCCTGGGCCTCACCTCTGCATCTGACTCCTGGGCTTCACCCCTGTGTTTTAATCCTGGGTCTCACCCCTGCGGTCTGACTCCCGAGCCTCACCTCTGCATCTGACTCCAGGGCGTCACCCCCAGGGGCTGCTCTAGCAGCCCAGGAATCTGCACTGTGTGTGACCCTGCATGTGTCCCCTGGGGCTGCCCTAACAAATGGCCACGAACTGGGGCCTTAGGAGTGCGCTCACTCTCCCCAGTCCTGGAGCCGGAGCCGGGGGTGTCAGCGGGGCCATGCTTCCGTGGTGGTTCCGGGGGTCCTCGTGGCCTCTCGTGGCCTCTGACGGCCCCAGGTCGTGGCCATTTGCCGTGCGGCCCCCTCCCCCCACCCTCTGCCTCGTCTTCTCCCGATTCCTTCTTCTGCCTCCCGGACACGTGGCATTGGATTTAAGGCCCAGGACGATCCTGTCTTGACACCTGCAACCTTGCAAGGTCGCCGCATTTGCAAAAGACTTTTTCTAAATAAGGCCATGTCACCGGTTCAGGGCAGGACACACACATAATTCTGGGGGCCCCCATGTAGGCAGCTACCCGCCCCTAGGCGCCAAACTCAGAATCACTGGTGGAGGGGGGGTCACACGCATGCAGCTGGTAATGTGCATGCGGGTGGTGGCCCTTGGGGCACGGGTGTGCTGTAGGCCGGGCAGCGCTGGGCGGGGACGGCCCTCTGGGACCGACA
Organism: Suricata suricatta; assembly: GCF_006229205.1. Classification (NCBI taxonomy): domain Eukaryota; kingdom Metazoa; phylum Chordata; class Mammalia; order Carnivora; family Herpestidae; genus Suricata; species Suricata suricatta. Next base: position 1,508,843 of record NC_043709.1, read on the forward strand.
CAGGCCATCGGAGCAGGGTCCAGGGCCTGTTCTGCCCGCGTGCACTGTCAGCCGCAGGGCATCTGTGCGGGAGGGGTCGGGGAGAAGGACCACCGGACAGGGCTGTCAGACCACGGGGACTTGGGGTGTGGGGAGGCGAGGACAGCAGCGCCGAGCCCCGGGGAGGACAGGGGACGCTCGTTATCAGTCCAGTGACTCCGCCCACGTCACACCCCAGCCACGTGCCATGCTTGGTCCTGGGAAGGGGCAGTCACCCTCAGGAAGGTGGCAAGGAGGCAAGTGGAGGTGCTGTGATGATCAGCAGCCGGGGGGCGTCAGGAAGTCCTGTCCCTGCGGGCCGTGGGGTGGAACCAGCGAGCGTGGGCTGACTGACGGGTGGGCCGTGGCCGGGGCTGCCGTGAGCTGGTCCCCATGGGGTTATACCGGTGTTTCTTTTAATGTTTATTTATCTTTGAGAGAGAGAGAGAGAGAGACAGAGTGTGGGCGGGGGAGGGGCAGAGAGAGAAGGAGAAACAGAATCCGAATCTGAGCTGTCAGCACAGAGCCCGACTCGGAGCTCAAACTCACAAACTAAGAGGTCATGACCTGAGCATGAGTCGGATGCTCCACCGACTGAGCCGCCCAGGCGCCCCAGGTCCCCACAGGGCTGTCCGTGAGCTGCTCACAGAGCAGCCTTGTGGCCCAGGAGGAACGTGGGGAGTGGACAGCGGGCTCTGTGCGTGTGGACTCGTGGACAAGAAGGGGTGAGGTGGCAGTGCGGACGGCAGGGCTCAGGGGAGGCAGCTGGGGCACAGAGGTGAAGCCCCAGCCCGCAGGCAGAGTCCCTGTTTGGCTGGTGGAGACCCGACGCCCAGGACAGGGCTGGTGGCCCCAGGGGACCGGGCCAAGGGGAGCAGAGGCAGGACGTCCCCTCTGCAGGATGAACGGAGGCTGGGCGAGCCCTGGCGGCTGGGGGCCGTCCCTGCCGCGGGGAAGCCCGGCGTCACCAGGACCATCACCCGCCCCTCCACAAACCAGGCAAGTTCCCATTCACTGAGCACAAGAGACAAGGAAAGAAAATGAATAAAACCGAAAGCAAGAGGGCAGAGCAGAGAGGCAGACGCAGCCACGGCTCTTCTGGGACCCAGTGGTCTCACCAAAGGTGTCATCCGGGGAGGGACCCCCCCCCCCACCCCTGCCCGGCCCCTGGCGGCCCCCATCTGCGCTGCAGCCCTGCTTTCTCCCCGCCACCACCCTCCTCCACGTCCCATGAGCTCGTGGGGCCGGAGCAGACACTCCCCTCTCCGGCCACGTGCTGAATGGTCCCAGCAGGAGGTTCCTCCAGCGGACGTGCACCTTCCTGGTAACTGGCCAGTACGTTTTGTCCTTCCACGGAAGGAAAAGGGTTGAGAAAGGAAAACCTTCTTTTTAAAGTATTGGGGGGCATTACAGCTTGTTTGGAGTGGAATTAACGCCGCATTGATGGCATTTGCTATTGTGTATCTGTCTCTCCTAGTCTAGCAACAGGAGGTGACCTCCAAATAGAGTTAATTTAATCTGCAGAAATAACCCTGCAATTGACTTTCCCGAAACTGATACTAGATGAAATCTCTGTTCCGCTGAGCCTGCCTGTCATTAACGATTCCCGGTGAACTGCCTAATGTACAGCGTTTAAAAGTCTCCCCTGATGTTGTCAGGCTTCATAAACACGCTCTTTTATTAAGGAATTAGCAACACGGGCCTCAGGGCTGGGGCTGACGGGCAAATCCCAGGGTCCTGTCCCGGACAGTCAGGGCTCCCGGGGACCGTGGCCACGAGCAGCCCCGGGCAGAGACACTGACGCCACCTGCCCACAGGGCGAGAAGGACGTGGGGACCCAAAAGAGCACAGAGGAGAGGGGTCACCTCCCCGGAAACCATGGAGAGCACACTGCTGACCCGGGCTCTCTGCAGGTGCTAGGAAGCAATGACGGAGGGACGCCCACCTCCCAGAAGCCCGCGCGGCCCTCAGGCAGACAGCTGCACGTGATTGTGGCGGGCTCCTGGGTGCGCTCTTCCGGTTGGGGCCAGGGGCCTGTCGGAGCTGGCTCTGGGTCTCAGCCGTGCTCTCCTTCCCTCCCCGTCTCTGGGCCCAGCTCCCACATCTGTAAATGGGCCCACAGCGGCCCCACCTCTCAGGATGTCAGGACTCACTGAGGCAACGCTGTCGGGACAGCCCACACGAGGCACAGACCACGGGTTTGCACACATGAGCTTGGACGAACACTTTCACGTTTTCAAAAGGCTTCCCATAGCCTGCCCTGCCCGTCCTAGGATCTTCTGATACGCGTGGGGATGGGCTTGTCCAGGGCCCTGCGGCTCCTCAGAGTCTTCTGGGCTCCGGGTGGGGGGCCAGCCACTCACTGGTTCCCAGCCCATCACGCGTTCCAGGGGCAGACCTCACCCTGACTTTTGATCTTCTCTCCACAGAAGACTCACCCCCCAGTCACCTGACGGGATGGAAGGTCACCCACCTGGAGTCTTGGAGGTATGTCTCCTACAGTCCACACGGCCAATCGCACAAAGACACTGGGAGCTTGGTAATTTGGAGGATATTTTGGCATTAATGTTATATTTAACGTCAACATTAAACTTCTGGTAACTTAGATCAAGCCTCACTTTGTTATTTAAAAACATACCAGAACCTATGGGGCATCTGGGTGGATTAGTCAGGTAAGCGTCTGACTTCAGCTCTGGTCATGATCTCATGGTCGGTGAGTTCGAGCCCCGTGTCAGGCTCTGTGCTATCAGCTCAGCGCCTGGAGCCTGTTTCAGATTCTGTGTCTTCCTTGCCCTCTGCTCCTTCCCCACTCACACTCAGTCTCTCTCTCTGTCTCTAAAAAAGTGAATAAACATTAAAAAATTTTAAAATATAGAACCTAGCAGATAACCTCAGCTCTAGGGCCAAGCAAAGAGCTCTTGGACTTGACACTAAAGCACGAGCCCTCGAAGGAAAGACTGATACACTGGACCTCATCAAAACGTACAGTTACGTTCTGTGAGGGTGAAGAGGATTAAAGATCAAGCTAAATGTGGAGAGGAAATTTTGTGCACTCTATATCAGATGCAAAATTAGTGGCTAGAATATATAAAGAACTCTCAAAAATCACCAGCAAAAGATAATGAAGCAATGCATTTAGAAAATGGACAAAACACATTTCAACATCAAAAATAAGCACCTGGAAAAGTTCTCAATTTCATTAGCTGTTTAGGGAAATGGAAGTTAAAACTAGGAGATAGCACTACACATCCATCAAGAGGGCTGAAATCCACATATAACTGATATGTTAAGAAAGGCAAGAAAATTAAAGCATATAAAACGCTCAGTTAAAATCACAAAAGGCATAAAAAGAGTGGAAGAAAAAGCTAGGAACAGAGAACAAGGGCAACAAATAGAAACAGTTATGAACGTGGTGGTCATTAATCCAGCTACAGCAATCATCACTTTAAATATCAATGACCTAAATATGCCACGCAAACGACAGAGGATATGGAGTGGATCAAAACTAAGATTCAAATAAATGCTGTCTACAAGAAACCCACTTTTTAAAATTAAGTTTGTGTTTTAACTCCTGTTAGTTAACCTGCAGCGTGATGTTAGTTTCAGGGGTACAATATAGGGATTCGTCACCCAGTGCTCATCACGAGTGCCCCCCATCCCCCTCATCCCCTTCACCCATCTCCCCTCGCCTCCCACTCTGGGAACCATCAGTTTGCTCTCTATAGTTTAGAGTCTCAAGAAACCCACTTTTAAAAGACACGTATAGATTAAAAGTAAAGAGGTGGAGAAAGGCGTGCGGTGCTAACACCACACAAAGGGAAGCAGCAGAAGCCGTATAATTTCAGACAGAGCAGACGTTAGAGCAAGGACACGATCAAGGACAAAAATAATGTCACATAATGATAAAGAGGTTAATACTCCAATAAAACATGAGAATCCTTAACATGTGCACACCTAACAACAGAGCATCAAAAACTCGTAACTGCATGGAGAAATTTATGAGCACAGCTGGAGACTTGACCAGCTTCTACCAGTAATGGATGGATCCAGCGGCAGGAAATCAGGACGTAGCTGAACTCAACAACACCGACAGTCAACTGGGCAGATCTGACGTCCGCAGACGACTGCAGCCAATAACCACAGAACACACTTCCTCCTGAAGCTCACATGAACATTCACCAAGATGGACCTCGCTCTGGGCCACAAAACAGACCCTGGCAAATTTAAAAGAATCAGAATCATATAACGTTTGCCCTTAGGCCAAAATGAAATAAATCTAGAAATAACAGAAAATTAGCTGGAAAGTCTCTAAATATTTGGATATTGAACAGCATACTTCTAAACAACACATGGCTCAAAGAAGAAACCTCAAGAGAAATTTTAAAATATTTTTAACTAAACAAAATAAAAACATAACTTTCAACATTTTGGGGGCGCAGTGAAAGCAGTGCTTAGAGGGAAATTGGTAGCACCGAACAAATATATTAGAAGAGAAAAAAGATCTAAGATCAATAATCTAAGCCTCCTCCTTAGGAATACAGAAAAAAAATGAGAAAATTAAGTCCAAAGTAAGCAGAAGAGAAGAATAAATATTGGAGCAGAAATTAATAAGATTGAAATCAGGAAATCAATAGAGAAAATCAACAAAACCAAACATGGCTCTTTGAAACAATCAATAAAATTGATAAGCCTCTAGCTGGGCTAACTAAGGAAAAAAGAAAAAGAACACTAATTACTAATAACAGAAAGGAAAGAGGAGACATCACTACAGATCCTATGGACGTTAAAAAAATAAAGGAATACTGTGAACAACTCTATGCCCACGAATTTGATAACCCAGATGAAACGGTCCAACTTCTTGAAACACAAAATCTGCTAAAACTCACACAAGAAGAAACAAACAATATGAAAAGTCTGTCTCTATTAAAGGAAGGGAATCAATGGTTAACAACCTTCCAAAACAGAAAGCACCAGGCCGATGAATTCTACCAAACGTTTAAGTGAGACATTATGTCAATTCTCTAATCTCCTTCAGAAGGTAGAAGCAGAGGGAAATACTTCGTAACTTGTTCTTTAAAACCAGGAGCGCTCTAATCCCAAAACCAGTCCAAGACACTAAAACAAAGTTTTAGACCAATGTCTCTTAGGAACACAAAGGCAAAATCCTGACCAAACTAATAAAAAATCAAATTTGCCTAGATGTGAAAAAATTATATACATCGTAACCAAGTGGGATTTGTCTAGGGTATGAAAGTCTGAGAATCACTCAATGTAATCCATCACCTCCAGAGGCTGAAGAAGAACGATCACATGGTTGTATCAAGAGAAATGAAAAGAGCACTTGACAAAATCCAACACTCACTGATGACAAAAACTATCAGCAAACTAGAGGAGAACTTACTGAACTTGATAAAGCACATCTACAAAAACCACAGAGCTAACAGCAGACTTAACAGTGAAAAACTCGAAGCTTTCCACTAATATTGGGAACAAAGCAATGATGTTGCCTCCCATCACTGCTTTCCAACATTGTACTGGGAATCCTAGCTAGTGTCCTACTTCACCCAACACTCTTCATTACGTCATCCATTTCTAGCTGTGCATAGGACGAGAAAAGAGTTCATACATAGACATGTCTAAAAAAGGCTGCTGTATTTCAGAATTGTAAACATTCTCATTATTGAGTGTGTGATGGGGACATAATGCCTATCCGTATAGAACCAAAGCCACCACAACACAGTTTTCATATCGTTTGTATATTAGTGGTGCAATGGTCTTTCTTATTAAGGTGTTTACTGAAAATGGCCATTAGCTAGCCTTGCTTTCTGACCATCAATAATTAATAAGCTGCTTTAGTTTAAAAATAATTTAAGACAAGAAAAGGGAATATGTTATGCACACTGGGAAAGTGTTCACAGATAACACAATCATCTAGGTGGAAAATCTAAAAGAATCAACAGAAACAGCAAAACTCCTCGAGTTCCTAAGTGATTACGCAAGGTTGCAGATGCAAAGTTAACATGCAAAAGTCAGTTCTCTATACAGGAGCAATGACCAAGGAATTTGACATGTCAAACAATACCATTTACATTAACACCTGCACCATTGAAGTATGTAGTTATAAGCCTAACAACATGTGCACAAGAACTATTTGAGCAAAAACACCCCTCTGATGGAAGGTACTTATGAACTGAAGGAATGGAGAGACAGCCCATGTTCAGGGACAGGAAGACCCAGAATTGTCAAGATGTCAGTTCTTCCCAACTTGATCTGCACATTCAGTGCAATCTCAATAAAAGTCTGAGCAAGTTACTTTGTAGATATAGACAAACAGACACTCTGGTGTTGGTGGTAAAAGAGCAGACAAGCAGATCAGTCGACAGAATGGAGAGCCTGGCCACAGATCCTACCAGAAACGGCGGACCCGGAACTCTGAAAAGAGCGCATGCTGCTCGGGTTGGAGCTGGCCGAGCCCCATCTATGGCTGGTGCGCAGGCAGAGCTGCGCAGCCACTTGGGAGGATAGTCTGGCATTTTCTTACAAAGCTAAACACACTCTGATCATGTGATCCAGCAATCACACTCCTTGGAATTTACCAAAGAGTGTTGAAAACATGCGCAGAGGAGAACTTACACACACATTTATAGCAGCTTCACCCATAATTGCTGAAACTTGGCAACAACCATGGTGCCCTTCAGTAGGTGAGTAGACAAATAGTGTGGTCCATCAGGCAATGGAATATTATTCACTATATATGTCATTTCTTATTAAGAAGAAATGAGCTATTGAGCCTTGAAAAGACAAGGGGGAAACCTTAAATGCACATCAGTGAGTGAAAGAAGCCAATGGAAAGGGCACCTGCTATATGATTCCAGCTCTACGTCACGTTCTGGAAAAGGCACAGCCACGGAGACAGTGAAAGGACCAGTGGTTGCCGGGGGTGGCGAAAGATGATGGACAGAGAGATGCTCTGGGCAGTGAGACGGCTCTGTGTGATGCTGTGATGGTGAATCTGTGTCAGCGAACACCTGTCCAACCCACACACCTGTCCGACCCACACACCTGTCCAGACCCACACACCTGTCCAACCCACACACCTGTCCAGACCCACACACCTGTCCAACCCACACATCTGTCCAGACCCACACACCTGTCCAGACCCACACACCTGTCCAACCCACACACCTGTCCAGACCCACACATCTGTCCAACCCACACACCTGTCCAACCCACACACCTGTCCAACCCACACATCTGTCCAGACCCACACACCTGTCCAACCCACACATCTGTCCAGACCCACACATCTGTCCAACCCACACACCTGTCCAATCCACACACCTGTCCAGACCCACACACCTGTCCAGACCCACACATCTGTCCAACCCACACACCTGTCCAACCCACACATCTGTCCAGACCCACACATCTGTCCAATCCACACATCTGTCCAGACCCACACATCTGTCCAACCCACACATCTGTCCAGACCCACACATCTGTCCAGACCCACAGGACTTACAGCACCAAGAGCGGCGCTCCATGTAAAGCACTGATGCAGGAGAAAATGACGTGTCACTGTTGGTTCATCTACTGTCACACATGTCCCGCTTTGGTGGGGGAAACTGACACCGGAGAGGCTGTGCCTCCGGGGAGGAGGCATATGGAAAATCTTCATGCTTTCTTCTCAATTTTGCTGTTAGCAGAAAACTGATCTAAACAATCGAGTTCATTAATTCTTTTAAAAAGGAGAAAATGACAAGGAATCTTCAAAATTGACAAGAGACATTATGCCACAGATTCAAGAGACCCAATAAATCCCAAGCGGAATCAATAAAATGAAATATGCATCTAGACCCATAAACACAAGACCGTGGAAACCTGAGGCCCTGAGACAGTAGGCAGCCCCAGCTGCCCGCCTCCAAGAGGGCAGAAGCTGCCCGGCCGCCCAGCAGAACCGCCGGCAAAGAGGCGGGGAGGTCAGAGAGCGCTGACGGAACACCCACGCCGTAGGATTCTGCCAGGACCCGAGGGAGATGCGCGTCAGCAAACCCCAGTCAGGGCTCTGTCGTGTGCAAGGTTTGCGGAGGGCACCCGAGTGGGGGGTGCAGAGGAGAGCGGGGCGGCCCTGACGGAGTGGACGTCGGGTAGACCCAAACCAACGTGCATTGTGTGCGATGCCAAGGAGAATATACGGGGGCGTCTGGAATAGAGAAGTAGGGGACACGACAAGAGAGGCGTAGAGGGGAGCGGACAGGTGGAATCCTCGTTCTCAGGTGCTTCCGTTTTTCAGGAAGATGGGAGAACACCTGTTATCCTTTGACGGAACTGGGCACAAAACGCTTGCGGGAAGCCTAGCATGTCTAACAAAATGACTGCAAAAAACTTTCAAGCGGAGTGAGAGATTCTAGTAATGATAATTATCAGTGCAAAATAAAGCAAGACATGAATGAAAGAGAACGGAGCAGATGGCGACATTTATGCGGCATTGTAATTAACCCCGAACGTATCTCTAATTGTGTCAAATGAAAAAGAATCAAATGCTTCACGTAAAAGTCCATTAAGGTCCTAAATGGATAAAATAGCAACATCCATGTGTAAAATGTCTTTAAAATTATATGTACAAGAAAAGAACACAGGAAGCCTAAAGGGGAAAAGGCGGGAACAGTGAACCGTGAGAAACACTGAGCAAGGGGGCGTGGCGGCCGTGGAGGTCCCCCGCAGACAGCGCTGAGGAAACGCGGCCAGGACGACCGTTCCAAACGCGTGTGCACCTGTCCGCCCATCAGTGACACGGGCAACGTCATCACCACAGAAGAGAGTCATCAGCATCGCCTCACGAGCTGTCAGCTTTTTGAAACCATGGCGAAGACAGGGAAAGCAAACTTCCCTGCTGACAAACGGCCTCGCCATCAAACAAAACCCCACAGCAAATGGAGAAATTTCTGAAGGTTTCTCTCTGAAACTGGAGACAAATAGGGAACTCAAGCCTCGCCACTTTTACTCCGATGCACCAGGGAATAGAGGCAAGAAAAATAAGTAAAATCTGTAAGACTAAAAAGGAAGAAATAAACTCTATTTACAGCTGACAAAATTATATACATGGAGAGAAGTCATAACACTCATGTCCAGTTAGGAACGTGTGTCACTTTAGCAAGACTGCTGGGTACCAGGTCAATACAAATAAAGTCAATTATATTTTTATGTACTACAAATAGTTAAGAACGATTTTCTTGCCAAGGTAAAATGCACAACAACATCACAAATATAATCCATCTCACAGAAGACGTGCAGGCGGCCAGGTCCCTCCTCGGCTCCGGGACTCACCGCATAGAAAACGCAGCAATTACGGGAACGCGGGATTGTAGCGGGCATGGTCACACGCGGATGGGAACGGAACACCCGGCCCATCAGGGAACGTGCTAGAAGGTGATCGGGAAGAAGAGCGTCGTGTCGGGGTGGAGAAGGGTTTCCCAAACCACCGTGTTGCACAACGCCCAGGACGCGGCGAGTCTGCAGAGGAGCCTGGGAGCCGAGCAGCCTGGGCCACGTCAGCACACGCGGCGCGACCCTGTGCGCTCTGTCGTCGGTCGTCGTGCTCCGTGTAAAGGGCCGTCCTGCTCCCCGTCAGGACAGGGGGCTCTGCGCCGGCCGGGCGGGAACGGTTTCCGGCGGGGACGCATCCGGTGTGACCGTCGTTTGGCCCGTCGCGCTCATTTGCGGAGTTTAATTCAGAGCCACGCCGTGTGTGACGTGTTCTACGCATCTTCCGTGTTTTTCCTCACATTGGAGGCCTAACGACGGCGCCATGTCCCCGTCTCACACCGCACAGGATTTGTGAGGAAGTGACTTCACGTATTTCAGGCCCGGAGAGGAAACCCTTCCGTCGTTGCTTCCCATTTCCGCAAGCAAACGCCCACGCACGCAGCGGCACCGGCGGCGTCGGGCCCGGAGGAGCCTGGCAGGTGCCCCGTCCTGTGCGGAGAGGGGGTGCCGCGCGTGCGGCCCCGCTGCACCCCGGCCTGTGGACCTGCGGCCCAGACGGAGGACGGGTGGGGGCCCGGGCCCGACAGCCCCGTCACGACCGCAGTCACCGCGTGAAAACGCGTCCCCGCGCTGCTGTCTCTGACGTCGGGGCCGCTGGCTTCACCCCGGCGTTTGCTCCCGGTGACGCGCACGACTGTCAGCAGCGGCACTGGACTAGACCACGTGATGCTCTTTGTGCGTTTGGACACTTAGTAAAGCGGATCAGCTGTCTTTCAAAGGCGTCTCAGGCCAGGAGGAAGCTTCTGCCCAAATTTAAATCAAGCCCCAAGATGACACGTCAGCTTCCTGCATCAATTTTCTTCTTCATTTTCTTTTAATTTAAGGCACTGAGAAAGGGTCCACATCAATGACATGAGAAGGAAGCGATCTTTTTCATGAAATGGACCTCGTTTCCTTGAAACTGTACTTGAGTCACTTGCTTAGAGCACAGGGCGCCCCACATTCCAGCCACCTGTGTGTGGGGGCCGCCCCGTGACACTCAGCTGCCCCTGCTGTCGGCGGACCGGGACCCTGACGTCCAGGCTGGGACACAAACCAGATACGTCCCCCATCAAGACGACTGATCCCAGGAAACCCACAATGTTGGGGAGCCCGTGGAGGGTCTTACCGCAGCCCCGCCCAGATCCACCCACACCCACGCCCACACCCCTGGCCAAGGCCCCGCCCACACCCAGGCCCAGGCCCCGCCCTCCCCCCCTCAGGGCCCAGGCCCCACCCACACCACCCTCCTGACTAAGGCCCCGCCCCCTCCGAAGAGGTGAAAAGTAGGGGTTCCTGAGTTGGGATGAGGGTGGTTCAAGGCCGCCTTGTGGCAGCACCGGCCCCACCCTGTCATCAGAACCAGCCTCCTCCCGTGTGCGTCCACACAGCACGGCATCCACAGCCTCACGCGGCACCCTCACACGCAAGCACTGAGAACTCGTCCCTGGTGCTGGGGTCCCGGCCTGGGTCCCCCTCCCGCCAGGGGGCAGCGCACAGTGCAGGCCCTGAGCGGTGGCACCCGGCATGGCCCCGCGGGCCTGGCCGCCGCACGAGATGCGTTCTCCTCCCCCGTGTCTCTGGGGCCCAGGAGACTCACACCTCCACGTGGAAGAGGGCACTGGGTTTGCGCGGTGGCTCCAGGGGGGCTCACGTTCCCCCAGGACTTTCCCCTGAGCCGCACCATGGTCACCAGGCAGCGGCCCTGACCCTGGTTCTGGCTCAGCCGGTCTGGGTCTCCTCTTCCCCTTCTGTGCGGCTGGCAGCTCGCCAGGCCCCGCGCAGGTCACCAGTGCCCCACGGCCCAGGGCCCGGCCCCTCATGCCGGTGACAGACCACTCCCAGTGAGGGGCTGCCCGGCTGTGTGCCCTGCTCTCGGCTGCGCGGTGCCCCCATGGGCGGGGATGCGGGGTGCAGCCGTGGCCAGGGCAGGGGCAGCCCAGGTCGCCTGCTGGGGTCCTCCTCCCAACCTGAGGGCCGCAGGGAGGTGCGGGGCGGGGCAGGCCAGTGTGGCTGAGGATGTGTGGGTGATGGAGACAGGGGGGCGGAGGATGGGGTCCTGGCGGCAGGTGCAGCGTGGGGGAGGGGCGCACCCCCTGGGCCCCGCCTCCAGGCTCGTGCACTCTCTCGGGGGCAGCTCCAGAGGAACAAAGACAGATATTCAGGGAAACAAACCCGCCTCCAAACTCCTCCGCCTTCTCAGAGACTCTCAGAGGACAGGTTTTTTTTTTCCATTCCACGTTAGATAATTCACTCCGACACCAAAAAACAACAGTGGGTGTTCCGCAGATGGCCACGGAAGGAGATGGGCCGTGGCCGGGGCCGGGGCCGTGGGTCGCAGGCCCTTTGCTCAGCACCCGCCTCCAGCCTCTGCAGGTGCAGAGCCGCCTGCTCACCGGAGCCCCTGGGCAGGAAATGCTGGAGGTCGCAGGCGGGTTAATAGACGGTCTGCTCACACCAATCCCGGGTGACCTGGACCCTCCCCTTTCTGTGACTCCCGGACCCAGTGCTCGGGAATATGATGGCTTTATCCATTAATCTCCAGTTTAGGCTCTGAGCCAACCAGGTTCTCGCTGGTGGAAACCGCAGGTGCAAGCCTTGCGGGAAATGGGCCAGAGGAGCCGGAAGCCCAGGGCACAAGCAGCAGCGCCTCTAAAAAATGGTCCTGACGTGCCCCGCGGCCACTCCCCGACTCCCAGCCCGAAGTCTGCTGAGCCCGACAGCAGTCTGCACCTCCTCTTTCAGGCTCGAAGACACAGGCGCCCCCCTACACCTCCTGCAGGACATGGGGCCCAGCTCTGGGCCATCAGCGGGCCAGCCCTTCTGCAGCTGGAACACTAGGCTTCCCCCAGCAAGACACGTGCAGGGCAGGGGCGGGGCAGCCCAGGGGTGCAGGGTGAGGGGTGCTTAGGAGGCTGGCAGGCATGTGGCTGGTCAGCCCCCTTCTGTCCTGGGGAAAGCAGTGGCAGGAAGAGAGGGCAGGAAGGCGTGGGGTGCATGGGGGGAGGGGCTGCAGGAGATGCAGGTGCATGGGGGGAGGGGCTGTGTCAGCACCTGGGAGCAATCACACGTGGGCTCAGAGAGCCAGGCCATGGTCACAGAGCTGGAGGGGGGCGGGGGGGGGATCCAGTGGAGGAGTCAGGTCAGGTGTGGCGGGGGGACGGCATCTTCAGCCCCCCGGGGTTGCAAAGGCCTCTAGGGAGCAGGGAGACCGGGCAGAGAAAGCAAACGCAGGCCCACAGGGGCTCCGAGCAGGGGGAGGCAGCCTCGGTGCCTTCAACACCCTGTCCCCCGGCCATCGGCAGCCCCTCCGGAGACCTGTCTGCCTCACACCCTTGACGCCAGATCGCACCATCTGTCCTGCAGACCAGGAGCCTGGCACCCTCTCCGAGCCTGTGCTCCCTCATGCGCTTGTGCCCACGGGCTGGCCTTCTCGGCTTGCCCCATCCGGCCCTCCCCAAACCCTGCCCCAGGCGGCACGGTCTCCAGCCGGATTCTGGCTGGCTTCCCGCCCACCGCGGTCAGTCTCTCCCTGCTCGGCGTCCTCAGAAACCCCATTTCACAAAGAGGGAAACCCAGCAACCTCACATCAGGGCCTGCGGGACCTGCCCGAGCCCATCGGCCCTCCAGCCTCACCCGCCTTGCCCCCCTTCCTCTGGGAACAGCCTGTTCCTGAAATGCTCAGGGCCCTGCCCTCTCGGTGCCCTTTGTCCAGCCTCCTCCCGTCCAGTCATGTGGTTTGTTCTTGCATCTGCTTTGGGAATTCTAAAAACCACCTCCTCAGAAAGGCCCTCCAGGACTGCAGAAGCAAAGCTGGTCCCTCCTCCCTGCTGGGCCCCTCCCTTGCTTTGGCTTTCTTTCCAGTGCCTTGCCTCATTCTGTTCTTTATTTGCCCTTTGCCTGACACCCCCACCCCGTGAGCTGCAGGGGCGACGGGCCACTGGGCGGCTTCTCAGAGCTCCCAATGGACGACGTGAGCACCTACCGTGGGCTGGCACCGTGCCCTTGAGTCATGTCAGCAAACCGGAGCCCAGCACGGTCTGCGTCCACGGGAGGCCCCGCGCCCCTGCACGCCGTGGTCTGGGAGGCCTGGGACCCCGGCTGGAGCCCAGCGAGGAACCTCGCCATCCGGGGCTGTCAGGGTCCCCCTGGGACACGTGCGTCCTCCTGCCCCGTGCGGGCCTGCAAGCAGGACTCCGGGCCGTAATTGCTCCGTGAAATCTGTTTCCTCTTTCTGACACGCATTCTCCCCACTCAACTAATCATTAACTGATAGGTTGCTGCATGGAGATAATATCTCTAATATGTAATGCAATTTACAGAGCATAGAAAGTGCTTATGGGACAGAGCTGCTATTGGGGGTCAGCGACCTGTATGGAAATTGATGAAGAAACCGCCGGCGGACCCTGAGAGAGAGGCGCCCGCGCGCCCGCAGTCCGCTGTTTATCTATGCAGAGGGTGTATTTGTAAATCAAGGAGAAAGGAAAATCGATGCATTTGCATCTTCTCTCCCTCAAAAGCCCATTAGATGCACTTTATTCAACGTGGGGCCTGTTTGCCGCCATCACTTGGGCTGATGCATGCGGGGCGGGACCCACCAATAATGTTAATCTCCTAAAAGTACATTTCTATGCTAATTTTTAATTATAATTAGTGCCCGTGTCAGCTGTTAGCTGTGGTGACTGACTTAATGACCTGCCCGAGCTGGCCCGTGGATGAGGGAGAAGGCTCCGGAAACAGCGGTGTGGGTTTAAGGGAGACTCTGGCCCCCGACGTGGGTGCGTCCATGGAAACGCCAGCTCAACGGGTCACCCGCGTCCTGCCCTCGGTGCCACACTGTCTGCCCCTCCTCCAGAACCCTGTGTGGCTCCAAGGGGCACTCGGCCCACCCTTGTCACCAGGGCACCTGCGGGACCTTGGCGACACCAGCTTTGCGATGGGCCACAGCGGAGCCTGGTTCCGGCTCTGGGGGCTGGACTCAATCCACCTCAGTGACCCCTGCCTTCAGGAAGAAAAACCCAGAAACAAAGTCTATGTCTAGCCCATCAGAAGGACACTGGGAGCTCTGAGGTCCCCATGTTGACTCAAAGCTGATGTTGTACTGGGGTTGTGGGTAAAGGCCTGTCACCTGGACAGGTGAGAGGGGGTGTGAACTGGAGTGTCCAGACGGTGTCCAGACTGAAGGCCTTCACAGGCAGCCGCCTCAATGCTTGTCCCCTTTTCCGTGCTGCACCCCTGCGGGCCGGGGACCCACTCTGAGCTCTGGGGCATCACGTCAGGAGGAACCCAGACCATGAGGAGCAGGACAGGCCCAGGGTCTCATGGAAGGCTGGTCAGACCCTCAGAGACCACGGTCTCCACCTGCAGCTGCAGCACGCTCAGGGCCCAGCTTAGGGGGCACAAGCCCCATGAGGCCCAGCCAGCAGACAAGGCCCGGCCAGCCCGCGGGGCTGTGAGTCCCCAGAGGCTGCCATTGTTTTAAGCCAAGAGGTCTCTAGGAACATTTTCCCCCAACGACAGTGATGGCCCTGTGCCGGGCTCTGCTCCTCCGGCCTCGGGCTCTGGGACCGTGAGGAGGGTGCAGCCTGCACACTGCTCTCCGGAGCCTGGGGGCTGGGGAGGCGGCAGAGGAAGGCAGGAGGGGGTCCCGAGCCAGCGGGGAGGGAGCCAGGCGCCCGGGGAGCCCCCTCCTCTCCCCCTCTCCTCCCGCACCACCCGCCAGGCCCAGCCCCACCACTCCCTGCAGTAGCTAAGGCCCCCTTCATAATGGGAGCTGACAGAATATGCAAATGAGCTTCTAAAGGAACCAGCAAAAGTGGCAATTTTTCTCATTTAATCTTCAGATGAGCTGTCTGTCTCCCGGGCGCACGGTCTCATTAGAATTCCGAGATTAATTTTGTCCATCAACACGAGATTATTGGTTTGAGTGAGGTTCGGGGGGCGCCCATGCAGAGGCCGATGTGCGGCCGGGGAGCCGTCCTGAGAGCGAGCGGCCGCCTCCCCCCGGGGGGCCTCCCTGAGCCGCCCCTGAGCCCGCGCTGGGGGAACCCGGCCTGGTGTGCCTGCAGGGCAGTGAGCACAAACACAGACAGGTCTGGGGTCCTGGCTTCCAGGCCGACCCTCCCACCGGAGAGAGGGGACCCCAGGCCTGCGCCTCTGACGTGATCCCACACCCGACACACACTCTCAGGATGGCCGGGGCCCTGTGTGTGGAGCCACCAAAGACAAAGGCCTGCAGGGTCTGCCGGGCCTCAGCTCCCTGGGGGCCACAGGGAACCCCCCCCCCCGACACCTGCTCTTGGCCGGGGACAGAGGGCAGCCCTGGGACCCATTAGGTGTTCCCTGCGGGCTCCTAGCAGGTGGTGCTGCCATGCTCATCGCTTCCGTCACTGTGTTCCGACCGCACAGAAGCCGTCTGAAGGGCAGCTCTGAGTCCACGCCACACAGACAGGCACCAACTCCGACGGGAGCAGCCTCACCAAGGGCACCCACCCTCAGTGGTGGGTCTGTGCTGGGATTTCAGCCCACATCCGTGTGATTCTAGCATCCACGCCTCGGTTTCAGTGGCCCACACCTCTGGGCCAGGATGCCAGCCATCAGTGCCGTGGGGCTCCTGGGGGACTGTCCGCGGGACCCCATCCGTGGATATGGGAACCTGTCCCAGAGGACAACTGGCGTAGACTGCCATCCTGGCCCCAAGAGCTGGACTCAGGCGCCGCATGGCTGCCTCCCACGGCAGAGCCCGGCACTGAGCCCCTGCTGTGCCCCCTCACCCGGGACGGGCACATGGGTGGAGCGTGACCCCGCCCAGGTGTCTCCCTGATTGAACTCATGTGCAGCACAGTCACCACGGGCCGAGGTCCGAGGAAGGCCAGCATTCATGAAGGCGTGGACAGGCCCCAAGCAGCCAGAATGGTGGTTCCGGGGCAGGGAGGTGCTGTTCACGGAGTACCGCCCACGTGCCTGGGGCTCCACTGCAGGGACCGCTTCCTTCCATCCCGCAGCCCCCCAGCAGAATGGACCGTGGTCCACCAGGTCCACACAGGGGAGGCCAAGTCACAGGAAGTGACCCGAAGTCCCACGGCTGAGCCACGGCAGCACCTCGGCCACGTCCCGACCTCCTTAGCGGAACTCCCACAGCTCCAGCCACAGCTCTGAGCGACTTCCGCAGCACAAGGCACAGAAACGGTGGGATTTAGTGAACAGGAAGCCAGCAGACGAGACACGGTGACCCCGGCCCCACTTGCCTGAACAGAAAAAAGCAGAATAACCTGGACGTTCTCCGACCACAGAGGCACAGACACGCTGTGTAGAACAAACAGCCACGTGAGCAAAACCGCCGGCCGCGTGGGATCGGCGGCAGCGCTGTGTGTCCACGTCCCACACTACCGTGGAGGCGAGCGGGCAGCTGGGGTAGAGCCCGGAGACAGCCCCTGACAGCCCGACGGCGGCGCAGAGCCGGCGCCGCTGCTCAGCTGGGGGTGTGGGCGGAGGGCGTCAGGACCACGCGGGCCTCGGACGCGTCTGGCTGCGGAGACGGGGGAGGCAGGGCAGGGGGCTCCCCGCTCGGAGGCACAGGTGCAGAGAGACCGTGGGACCCCAGCAGGGTCGTCCAGCCAGGCCACTCCTGAGAGTGGAGGGCGCCGTGGCTCAGTCTGCCCGCGGGACTCGGGGCCAGGAAGGGGCGCCAGGCATCCAAGGGTGTGAAGAGCCCCATCGATGCCACGTCCCAGGAGCCCAGACGCCCACCCGGGGGGATTCGGGTCGGGAAGGGTGTGGGGGTCGAGGGAAGGACAGGGGAGGCTGGAGGCCAGGTGGGGCTGAGCCCACGGCCCCCGGTGCCAGCGGGGTGGCTGGACAGAGGCTGTGATGCAGGCTCAGAAACCATTTTTTAAAAGAAAAAAAGCATCATTTCAGAAATGAGAATTCAGCTGCTGCACATGCACATGCTCTGGACACCACAGACATGGTGTCACATCCGTGGGTGATGGAGGGGGAAGTGGAGAAAATGAGCTACAAAATGGGGAATCTCGGGAGATTTACAGCCACAGGACAGGAGGGAAGGACGTCCGAGGTTCTGGCGGCGGAGCCGCGTGCGGGGGAGGCTGCGGAGCAGGGCGAGGGTCCCCATTCTCAGGACGTGCTGCCGCCTGGTGAATGGTCAGCGTGAAGCGGGTCGGCCCTGGGCAACCGACAGGCAGTCACCGGCTGGTAAGGAAAAGACAGTAAGGTCACCACCAGCCCCGGCAGCAGAACTCTGTGGCAGGAGATAACGGAGGAAAGGGACCGTGAGCCGGCATCTTGTCTCCCAAGTGACTTTCGAGCCTGGAGCCCGCAGACCAGCGTCTCCCGCGTGGGTCTCCAGGCCCTGCCCCGGCACCTACCTGCAGAGCGTCTTCAGACACCCGGGAGGGACCACAGGAGCCTCACACCAGACAGGGCGCGGAGCTCGGAACCGTGGACCTGATCCCGAGTGACAGACTACGCAGGTGACGCTGGAAATTCTGCTGAATAACGAAATGATTTCCAAAGAAGAGAAAAGCCCCCAGTAATTCAGAAACAAATCAAAAAACACTGCACCTGACCTGCCGTTTGGGTGGGGGTGGCACGGGGAGTCTGGGACTGGGCTCCGGGGCCGGGAGGGAAGCCAGGTCCATGTGACTCCCGGGGTGCCCGGCACCTGCGTGCCCCGCGGGCAGGCTGCCAGCCAGGACTGCCGCACACTCTCCCAGCGAACACGAGGCTCAGCCCGTTTCTCTGCTTGCACACCTGCCCACCCGGGAGGGCAAGAAGGCCTTGGAGGACCCGGGGCAGGTGGGGCCTGCAGGCCGAGGCGCCAGTAGGCCCGGACCTGAGACCCCGTGAGGCCCGAGCGGGTTCTGGGGACGCCCACGGCCGTCTCCCCACGACCACCTATGGCTGGGGTCCCCCACTGACACGTTCAGTTAACATCTGGAGCCAAAGGGACACAACTCAACACCGGCTCCTTCCCGTCGTCCAGCGTCGCCAGGTGCTGCTCTAGGCAAACTCCTGCCGCTCTGCCCCTGGGCAGGCAGCCCAAGGGGGGCCCATGCCCCACAGACCCTGCTGACTCACGCCTGGCGCTGGCGAGGGGTGTCTGTGATGCGCTCTAGACCACGCCCGCCTCGCTCTGGGGACCGCTGAGATGCCCCCTCCTTGGGGAGGGCCTCAGGGGTCTCATCCTCACAAGCATTGGTTCAGTGGGCAGGGCTGGGGGCTGGGGATGTCCACTGGGCGAGGCTCCCAGGGCACAGAGGTGCCCGGCGGACTCCCACCGAGGCGCTCCCAGACCGGTCGGTGGAGGGGCTTTAGAGATGAGTAACGGGGGTCACGGCCCAGGGTGGGCAGCAAGGCCCGGGCTGGGAGACCCGGGGCGAACGTGAGTTTGGGTCATTTTAGCCCCAGAAAAGCTGACTCACTGATGACCCTGGACCTGTCCCCTTGTCCTGAGCATCCACTTTGTCCCCTGCCGACCCCGCCAGAGCCCCTTGTCCCGCGAGCACCCACCCCTGGGATGGCTGCCCCTGCCAGGAGCCCTGGAGCCCCCGTCCCCCCTCCCATCTGCCTGTCCGGCCCATGGTCCCAAGCTCTGATTGCACTTGGCCCCCGCCAGGAGAGGCAGGCCAGGGCCATCCATCTCCTTAATGAGTCCATTCGTCACACGAGGGGTCGCACTGTTCACCTGCCCGATGGGACAGGCCTGTCCCAGCCGCACGAGAGCCGGCCGGCCCGGGGTCTAGGGACTCGGACGAGGCTGTGACGCGGCAGAAAGGGGTCCGTTAGGGGGTCTGCTGGCCCACTTGTCCAGAAGTGACTGGTGGTCACACTTCGCTCACATGGGGGACAGACGCGGTCCCCACCTGCCACGTCTGCCCCTGGCTGACCTAACCTGCCGCCCCCAAGGACACTGCTGACGGCCACCCAGTTCCCAGTCGTGGAGAGGGGCCCCTTGGAAGGGTCGAGGAGGCAAGTGGTTCTGCCAGACCCCCCATGGCTGGGCACCTCTGGGGAAGTCGCCAGCCTCCTGGGTTCTCCAGAATGTTCCAAAGGGCACAGCGAGGTGCTCACACCGTCCTGCTGATGTCACTCTGCCAGTGCCCTGTCACCTCACAGGCGTGGAGACACATCATGGCCCTTCCCAGATACCTGCTCAGAGACGCGCCACTAAGCAGCACCCCCCCCGAGCAGAGTCCCCCGCATGCACGCCGAGCCGGGTTCCCGGGGCACTCTGCCCCAGGAGTCCCCTGGAACTTGTTCGTCTTGGGGAGTCCCACCCGTGCTCAGGGCCCACGGGTCCAGCCACGTCCCTCCCCAGACCTCCAGTGTCTCCTTTCCTGAGGTTCTGGTCAGACAAGCCCCTCTCCTCCATGGTCCCTCTGTCTCCATCTCTGCCCCCTTCCCTTCCCATGGGGCGGGGGGGGGGAATGGGCCACCCCTGCTCTGCCCCGTGGAGCACGTCTCTCGGGGCCTCCGAGTAGGGATGCCACACAGCGACAGCCACATGCTGAGCCCACCGGTGCCTGAGCCCAGCCCTGTCCCCTCCAGCAGCTGCAGGTGTGCAGACAGAGGTGCATGGCCGCGGTGGTGCATGGGCGGGGGTGGGGCTCTCTGCCGCCCTCCTGCTTGCGCCTGGACGCACCTCCTCTGCCTTCTGGCAGCCCCTGGGCACATGACTTGGGGGTTGACAGCCTGCTTTGCGACGGGCACTCCCCACCCGCCGGCCGTGGGCTGTCCCAGGGCAGTGCTCTGTTCCTGGCAGCCCGGGCGCAGCCAGACCACCGGGTGCGCATTCTGACCCTCTTTCCTGCCGCTTTCTATGAACCTCATCGTTAGCTCTTCCCAGCACCCAGCTCCCACTGCGGGTCTGCACAGCTGACCGTCTGGCCCTGCAGCCTCCCTGGGCCCCGCTCAGGGACCGAAGCTGTTTGTGTCACCGGGTCAAGGGCTGGAGCAGGGCCCCCATGTGAGGACCTCCTCAGAGGTGGGCTGCACGGTGCAGGGACGACACTTGGTGGGGACGAGGCGCTGATGTGGGAGTCGTCCAAATGCTGCAGGGCCTACTCTGGCCCCTGCGGCCCCGATCCTGCCATGTTTTGTCCAAGGACCCCAAGGGCACGGAGTGACTTGACCCCTGGGATGTTCTGGGGGAAAGCCCAACTGCCTGGGACCAAACTGTGGTCCATCCCCAGCGGCCGGGGGCGGGGGGGGGGGGACCCGCCCTGCTGCCCCTTCCCGTGGGTGCTGGGACAGGTACGCCACCCTGGTGGCCCAGCCAGTGACCAGTGCTGCCACCTGACAGAGTCTGCTGGTCTGCTGTTGTCCCCCGCAGCCGTCCAGTCATCGGGGCCAGACTAGGCACCGAGGAAGGTGGGGGTGGGGCGCACCCTCCAGCCTTCGGGGCGGCCTTCCCCTCGGCCATTCTCCCAGGGGGCCGTGTGGTTTCTGTTTGCTTCCTCAGGAGGTAGGGGCTGTCAGAGGCTTCCACTCACCCTTCCCCAGAGGGAAAGCCCCCACCACACAGGCCAAGGACCCAGGGCACCCGGGCCCCACCCTGGCCAACATGCATCTGTTACCTGGCCCCCCATTCCCCTCCTCCAACAGGGTCGGTGAGGATGCCCAGTGTCCGTGGGTCAGGCTGGCCCCACTGGAGCCTCTGCTGGGTCCTGGTCCCAGTGAATCCTACATGACCCCTCGGGGACCCAGGGCCCAGGGACGCTGTGCCCACGCGGTGTTCTACTCCTGGCCTGCGTGTCCTGGCCCACAGCTCCTTCCACGGGCTGCCCCCTCCCCTGTTAGCAGTCCCGTGACTGCCCAGCCTGGCTGTTGGCCTGGGGCCGGAGGCAGAAGGCTGCCCCTGAGGGCACCTGCCGCCTGGTAGAGGCGGCACCTCTGTGCCCCTTCAACCAGGGGGCGCTCGCTCTTAGTCTACTGTAATTGGGAGGCAGTCAGGAAAATCCTAACTCTCTGGTGGGGACAGCCCTTCTGCTGGAGGTTCGGGGTGAAGCCACACTATGTCCCTCCCCGGGGGCCCAGACATACCCAAGTGTCCTGCATCTGTGAGGTCGGGGTCCCTCCCAGGGCTGCATGCAGCTTCTCGGGGCGGCCCCCAGGGGGCAGCATGCACTGCGGCCGGGGCCCCACCCCCAACGTAGCTCCTCTCCCCGCAGCCCCTCTCCCGGCCCTCCGCCGCCCCTGCCGCAGACTCTGATAAGTATTCCAGGCAAATATCCCCACGTTCCCTTCCCACGGTTTTCTGACCTCCTAATGCAGAATGATGGTGTTTTCTCCTGCTCAGCAGCCTGAACCCAGAGCCCCTGCTCCCCCCGTCTGCCCCCCGAATCCCAAGCAGCCCCGCCGGCGGCTGACAGCTATGGAAAAGCGATTAGCAGGAGCCGTGGAGAACGAAGGCTCTGGGAGCCTTCCCAGGAGTCGTGGGGGCTCTGGGAAGAGAGCTTCCCGTGGGGCACAGCCCAGGGCAGCCGGGCCCCACGTCCCCTCCACCCCGCTCAGACGGCCTGTGCCTCCGTGGGCCCAGCCCAGGGCCACACCGGGTGCCTGCCCCGGGGCTTCTCAGACCGGCCGGGTCTGGCTGGCCCTGGTCTGCTGCCCCGCGGTCACTGAGCCTGCGTCCCACCGGGAGCCGCTCACGCTCGGACTACGTGACATCGGGCTCGGCTCCCAAGGCCGCTGGCCCGTGCCTGGTGATCACGCTTGAAACACAGCCAGGAACCTGGTGGCAGAGATCTTTCACTGTGGGGTGGGTGGCTGGGCAGCTCTGTGGGGAACGCAGGCCTGGGGCTGAGGCCTCAGAGCTTGGGGGCTGCGACCCCGTGGTGACCCGCCCTCCCTCCCACGGCTGCCAGGAACTTCTAGAGCTCTGGGCCCGCCCACCCAGCTGCAAGGCTGCCCCCACTCCTCCCCGGGCACGTGGCGGCCCCTGCACAGGACCCCCCCCCACCACCATGGAAGGCGTGGGGCCCACAGTGGCCTCTCTCCGGGAGGAGCCGCAGACAAGACAGGACCTTGTCCCCGATCATTGCTGGCGGTTATGCCGCTGCCACACACAGTGACAGTGCCCGGTGCTTCGTCTGCACCCTGTGCTGGGCACTGGCCCCCGGGGCCTTGGGTTGATGATCCACCAGCTGGGCGGCTTGTGGGACCCCGCACTGTGCTTCCCTTGAGAAGGAATTCGGGGCCGGGTCCCAATCCGGACTCTGCGCACTCCCTGCTCACCCGGAGCTCAGAGGCCAGGAGCGGCAGCTGCTCCGTGGACCCCCTTTAACTTAGTGTCCGTAGCGGGCCCACGAGGGAGGGACCACGGGGGACTCGGTAGCCCAAATCAGGGCCCACGGGAACCCCAAGGCCAGGCCCTGTCTCTGGGGACACGTGTCTCCTGCCCATGGCACAGGTGGACCCACAGACACATGGACGGAGCCCCGGGGGAGACGCCGGCAGATGGCGGGAGGCCGGCGCGGGGACGGACGCCACACACCTGCGCGTCAGCCGGCCCCACGGGAGTCGGCGCCTGCGGGCACCGGAGCGCAGCTGATTGTCATCGGAACCTCCATAAGGCGCCAGGGTGTTTCCCGAGAGAAAAACAAACGTGTGCCCGACGCACCGAGCACGTCCGAGGCAATGACTGCGGAGCAGACGCCTCCGTGGCGCGTGAGTCCGGTCCCCGCCCCCGCCGCACCGAGGCCCCGCCCCCCGGGCTCCGACCGGTTTTGACGGAAAACCTGACAGGCGTCTCGTCCTACCTCCCCCCTCCCCGCTGCGTCTACGTGGCCAGTGAACAGCGCAGCCTCGTTTCCTGCACCTCGGAAACCCGGGTCCGAGTGTGAAATCCTCCATGACCTGTGGAAGGCACCACAGGAGGAAATCTGGCCGGGGCGCTGTCAGCTGGGACACTGAAATCGTGAGCCTCCCACGCAAAGCCGGAGTCACTCAAATCCCGACTGTCCTGCCAGAGGCGCTGTGAAGACACGGAGAGAAGCCACGTGGCCGAGGGACGTGTCGGGAGAGCACGCCCCCGATGAAGGCCTCCTCTCCCCAGATCCACGAGGAGCCTTGAGCTCAGCAATCAGGAAGGAACACAGCTGAAAACCGGGCAAAGGGTCTGGAAGACCCTCGCCAAGAAGAGACGTGGGGGAGGGCTGTGGGGGGAGGGCGCGTGGGGGAGGGCGCATGGGGGAAGGGCATCTGGGGGGAGGGCACGTGGGGGAGGGAAGTGGGGGATGGCGTGTGGGGG
>NC_043709.1:1532754-1534350 GCF_006229205.1 Suricata suricatta
GGGGGCACAGGACGCCGGCCAACGGGGCAGCAGGAAGATGCTGGGCCCGAGGAGGGTCCAGAGGAGCCCACAGGGCAGGATTCCCCAGACGGGCTGACTCTGGAGTCCACTGGGGCCTGGAGCACCAGGATGGGGCGCGAACGTGAGCCCTGAGCCGTCACGGAAGGAACTGCCTCTGTCCCCGACGACCCCCCAGGACAGCTCCTCCGCTGGCCCCTCCGGGACAGGACAGCCTCTCGGGCGTCCTTGTCCCCACGATCTCGGGGTGTCCCCACCGCCGCACCAGCCTGGGGGAGCAGTGGGCAGGTGATCTGTGCCATCCTCACTGGCGTGGCGGTTGCTCCGGAGGGGCCTCGGGGCGCGGGCTGCCGGCGACTGACCCCGTGGGGTCCACTGCGGTCGCACAGCTGGCGCGTCGGTCAGGCTTCACCACAGAGCTCGTCCCCCGCCCCCCGGCATCCTGTCCTCTCTGGGGGTCTGTGTGCACGGCCACGCGGGGGTGGGTTCTGTCACAGCCCCGCCCCCGGCAGGGCCCCCACAGATAGTGGGAATCGTTGTGCACAGAGATTGGTGTCTTCTCTCCAATTTGTCAGATCATTTATTTACATCACTGCGGATTCACGGACCTACATTCAGATTGAGGTCATGGTCCTGTGTGGCTCCTTGTGACGCTCACGGTGCTCTGGTTTCCGCCCCTGACGGTCCCTTGTCTCCTGTGTGCCTTTAGCAGACACTCAGCACCGCGTTTCCTCCCTCCCCCTCCCTCCCCCTCCCTTTCAGCGCCTCCTCACTGTTTCTCCCTACCCCTGCTCCAGGCTGATTATTTCCCTCCCTGGTCCTACAAGCAGCCGCCCCCGCCCCCAGAGCCCGGGCGCATGGCCCCCGTGGGGGAAAGGCTGCTGGAAATCGAGGGGCAGGTGAGTTCACTGCGTCAGGCCCTCCCCCCCCCACGTTCCCGCAGAGCAGGGAGGTCTGCGTGCAGACACACCTGAGGCCTGACCGTCTGCAGGAACACTCGGGTCCACACGCGCTCACGCTGCCGGCTCCCCGGCGCTGCGTGGACCGCCCTCCCGCCCCTGCTGTTGCATCCTGAGGCTGCGGCTCGGGGCGTGTGGACGCGACTTCCGGGCTGGAGGAGGGGGCTCCGTCTCCGCCTGTGGTCCTGCAGGGCCCCTGAGTCCTTCACTGGCACCGATGTCCCCACGGCCCCCCCAGAGATGGACTGTCACGTGGTGTGACACATCGGGACACAGCGAGGGCCCCGCGGGGCCTTGAAGTCGGCCTCCCAGACCCCCATCGTGGACATCGGTGTTGCCGGGTCGTTTTGCTTTGTGGTCCCTCAGCCATGAATGCTACGGGCTCCACTCACACCCACGCCCTCCCCACACGCCCTCCCCCCAAGACACCCTCCCCCCCACGCCCTCCCCCCACGCCCTCCTCCACACACCCTCCCCCCCACATACCCTCCCCCACACGCCATCCCCCACTTCCCTCCCCCACGTGCCCTCCCCCCAGATGCCCTTCCCCCATGCGCCCTCCCCCACGCGCCCTCCCCCCACAGCCCTCCCCCACGTCTCTTCTTGGCGAGGGTCTTCC